>NC_058080.1:461159697-461459697 GCF_014858855.1 Bufo gargarizans | reverse complement strand
GGAATACTATGTGGGGGCAAATTACTAGATGGGGCAGTGTGGGGGCAAATTATTATGAGGGAATACTATGTGGGGGCAAATTACTAGATGGGGCAGTGTGGGGGCAAATTATTATGAGGGAATACTATGTGGGGGCAAATTACTATGTGGGGGCAAATTATTATGAGAGGGACTACTATGTGGGGGCAAATTACTAGATGGGGCAGTGTGGGGGAAACTATTGTGTGGGGGCAAATTGCTGTGTGGGGGCAAATTATTATGGGAGGGACTACTATGTGGGGGCAAATTTCTATCTGGGGGTAGTGTGGGGGAAACTTGTGTGGGGGTAATTGCTATGTGGGGACTATGTGGGGGCAAATTACTATGGTGGGGAAACTATTGTGTGGGGGCAGTGTGGGGTAATTGCTATGTGGGGACAGTGTGGGGTAATTTCTATGTGGGGACAGTGTGGGGTAATTTCTATGTGGGGTCAAATTACTATGTGGGGGCAAATTACTATGTGGGGGCAGTGTGGGGAAAACTATTGTGTGGGGGCAAATTATTATGAGAGGGAATACTATGTGGGGGCAAATTACTAGATGGGGCAGTGTGGGGGCAAATTACTATGTGGGGAAACTATTGTGTGGGGGAAATTGCAATGTGGGGACAGTGTGGGGTAATTTCTGTGTGGGGTAATTTCTATGTGGGGACAGTGTGGGGTAATTGCTATGTGGGGGCAAAATACTATGTGGGGGCAGTGTGGTGGAAATTACTATGTGGGGGCAGTGTGGGGCAAATTACTATGTGGGGGCAATGTGGGGCAAATTACTGTGTGGGGGCAAACTACTATATGGGGCAGTTTGGGGGAAATTACTGTGTGGGGGCAAATTACTATGGGGGGATTACTATGTGGGGGCAGTGTGGTGGAAATTACTATATGGGGGTGTTGCTATTGGGGAGGCACTATAGGGGCAATTATATTATTTCTGGGGACACTATACAGGGATTATTGCCTGGAGCACAATAGAGGGTGGTATTATTACTGGGGGTCTCTAGGGGACATTATAGCTGCTGTGGACACTATAGGGACATTTGGGGTAATTTATCAAACTGGTGTAACGCAGACCTGGCTTAGTTGCCCACAGCAGCCAATCAGATTCCACCTTTCATATTTGACAGCTCTTTTGGAAATCCAGTTCTATGTTACACCAGTTTGATAAATTACCCCAATTATATCTTTCAGGGTCACTATTTTTTCAGCAGTATAGTTCCTGGGGCATTGGGGAGCACAACGGGCACAGTATTGGGGGTGGCAGGATGACACTGTGGGGACACCAGGATGAGGAGGTTGATGGAAAAATTGAGAAATGTAACGTGTCTGTGTTACAAACTGTAGAGACGAGATGCGGCTGAAAGAATTTGCCATGGTGGTCTGGGTCAAACGGAGGAGAAGAGGAAAGAGAAGGTCTACATGACAGGAGATGTCACTGGATGTAACAGGTATGTGGTGCTGTATTCTCCTCCATGTCTTTTTTATTACAATTATATGTATTTTAAATTTGACGACCAAATTTTTCAGTTTAGGACCCAATTTGGGGTATTTTTTTTTTGTCTGAAGATGTCATATGGCCTAGGAAGAGACTGTGGCGCTCATAAAGCACCGCAGCCTCTTCATACAAAAAAAAAAAAAAAACTAAACTAAAATGGGGGGGGGGGGGGGGGCCCCCCCCAAGTTGGGTAGACAGCCCCGGGCCTATCATGCACTTAATCCGCCCCTGGTGCCTCCACTCCGCAAAAGATAGGTGAAGGCCTATCTTCGTTCGTATCTTGCAGCAAACGGCCAGTGGCTGTATATTGTGGACCCACCATTTACAGTCCGTAATACGAGCCAGTACGATCATGTGCATAAGCCCTAAATGTTTTGATCAAATGTTTGCATTTGCTGTGCCGCTCTGTGCAATGACCATAAGGAGATAGATAGCCATCTATGTTGTGTTATATGCAATAAATAATTGCACATGCCGCTGTCTTGCTACGGTAATTGACACAACATTCTGAACAAACCATAAGCATGCACCCAGACCATGCATGTACGTTTCAAACTGTACCTCTATTGCACATTATTTTTTTTCCATTTATGAATCCATGAGTAGAGTTGAGCGAACACCTGGATGTTCGGGTTCGAGAAGTTCGGCCGAACATCCCGGAAATGTTCGGGTTCGGGATCCGAACCCGATCCGAACTTCGTCCCGAACCCGAACCCCATTGAAGTCAATGGGGACCCGAACTTTTCGGCACTAAAAAGGCTGTAAAACAGCCCAGGAAAGAGCTAGAGGGCTGCAAAAGGCAGCAACATGTAGGTAAATCCCCTGCAAACAAATGTGGATAGGGAAATGAATTAAAATAAAAATTAAATAAATAAAAATTAACCAAAATCAATTGGAGAGAGGTTCCATAGCAGAGAATCTGGCTTCCCGTCACCCACCACTGGAACAGTCCATTCTCAGATATTTAGGCCCCGGCACCCAGGCAGAGGAGAGAGGTCCCGTAACAGAGAATCTGTCTTCATGTCAGCAGAGAATTAGTCTGCATGTCATAGCAGAGAATGAGGCTTCACGTCAGCCACCACTGCAACAGTCCATTGGCATATATTTAGGCCCAGCACCCAGGCAGAGGAGGGAGGTCCCGTAACAGAGAATCTGTCTTCATGTCAGCAGAGAATTAGTCTGCATGTCATAGCAGAGAATGAGGCTTCACGTCAGCCACCACTGCAACAGTCCATTGGCATATATTTAGGCCCAGCACACACACAGGCAGAGGAGAGAGGTCCCGTAACAGAGAATCTGGCTTCATGTCAGCAGAGAATCAGTCTGCATGTCATAGCAGAGAATGAGGCTTCACGTCAGCCACCACTGCAACAGTCCATTGGCATATATTTAGGCCCAGCACACACACAGGCAGAGGAGAGAGGTCCCGTAACAGAGAATCTGGCTTCATGTCAGCAGAGAATCAGTCTGCATGTCATAGCAGAGAATGAGGC
Organism: Bufo gargarizans; assembly: GCF_014858855.1. Taxonomy (NCBI): domain Eukaryota; kingdom Metazoa; phylum Chordata; class Amphibia; order Anura; family Bufonidae; genus Bufo; species Bufo gargarizans. The sequence continues at coordinate 461,456,678 of NC_058080.1, read as the reverse complement.
TTCACGTCAGCCACCACTGCAACAGTCCATTGGCATATATTTAGGCCCAGCACCCAGGCAGAGGAGGGAGGTCCCGTAACAGAGAATCTGTCTTCATGTCAGCAGAGAATTAGTCTGCATGTCATAGCAGAGAATGAGGCTTCACGTCAGCCACCACTGCAACAGTCCATTGGCATATATTTAGGCCCAGCACACACACAGGCAGAGGAGAGAGGTCCCGTAACAGAGAATCTGGCTTCATGTCAGCAGAGAATCAGTCTGCATGTCATAGCAGAGAATGAGGCTTCACGTCAGCCACCACTGCAACAGTCCATTGGCATATATTTAGGCCCAGCACACACACAGGCAGAGGAGAGAGGTCCCGTAACAGAATCTGGCTTCATGTCAGCAGAGAATCAGTCTGCATGTCATAGCAGAGAATGAGGCTTCACGTCAGCCACCACTGCAACAGTCCATTGGCATATATTTAGGCCCAGCACCCAGGCAGAGGAGGGAGGTCCCGTAACAGAGAATCTGTCTTCATGTCAGCAGAGAATTAGTCTGCATGTCATAGCAGAGAATGAGGCTTCACGTCAGCCACCACTGCAACAGTCCATTGGCATATATTTAGGCCCAGCACCCAGGCAGAGGAGGGAGGTCCCGTAACAGAGAATCTGTCTTCATGTCAGCAGAGAATTAGTCTGCATGTCATAGCAGAGAATGAGGCTTCACGTCAGCCACCACTGGAACAGTCCATTCTCAGATATTTAGGCCCCGGCACCCAGGCAGAGGAGAGAGGTCCCGTAACAGAGAATCTGTCTTCATGTCAGCAGAGAATTAGTCTGCATGTCATAGCAGAGAATGAGGCTTCACGTCAGCCACCACTGCAACAGTCCATTGGCATATATTTAGGCCCAGCACCCAGGCAGAGGAGAGAGGTCCCGTAACAGACAATCTGGCTTCATGTCAGCAGAGAATCAGTCTGCATGTCATAGCAGAGAATCAGGCTTCACGTCACCCACCACTGCAACAGTCCATTGTCATAAATTTAGGCCCAGCACTAGTGTTGAGCGGCATGTCCCATATTCGAATTCGCGAAATTTTGTGAATATTCGAAAGAATATTCGTAAAATATTCGCGATTATTCAAATTCGTTATTATTTCGCATATGCGATAATTCGAATTATCGCATAATACATATGCTATGCAAAATTCACATGTGCGCTAATGAAATCGCCTTACGAAGATTCGCAACTCAATTCAATCACTAATGTATGAATGCAATGCCCTTTGCCTCTGTTCTGGGACAAGTGTAGATATTCGCATGTGCGCTAATAAAATCGCCTTACGAAGATTCGCACCTCAATCACTTTCTAGGGAATGTGAGACTTTTGGGAATCAATCGAGATACAGTGGGGGGTGATGACAGTAGTTGACAGAGTACAGATCAATGTAATCTGTAAGGTGGAAAGTAAAATAAAAAATACGAATATTCGTAAATCGAATTTTACGAAGTTCTACGTATTCGCGAATATGGTGCTATACTATATGAATGCACAGGCCTTTGCCTCTCTGTTCTGGGGACAAGTGTAGATATTTGCATTTGCGTTAATAAAATCGCCTTACGAAGATTCGCAGCTCAATTCAATCACTAATGTATGAATGCAAAGCCCTTTGCCTCTGTTCTGGGACAAGTGTAGATATTCGCATGTGCGCTAATAAAATCGCCTTACGAAGATTCGCAACTCAATTCACTAATGTATGAATGCAAAGCCCTTTGCCTCTGTTCTGGGACGTGCCGATATTCGCATGTGCGCTAATAAAATCGCCTTACGAAGATTCGCAGCTCAATTCAATCACTAATGTATGAATGCAAAGCCCTTTGCCTCTGTTCTGGGACAAGTGTAGATATTCGCATGTGCGCTAATAAAATCGCCTTACGAAGATTCGCAACTCAATTCACTAATGTATGAATGCAAAGCCCTTTGCCTCTGTTCTGGGACGTGCCGATATTCGCATGTGCGCTAATAAAATCGCCTTACGAAGATTCGCGCCTCAATCACTTTCTAGGCAATGTGAGTAAGATCTGAGCTGTTGGACCTTTGGGAAACAATCAATTATATGTGTACTGTAATTTTGTGGGGGGGGGGGGGGGGAAACAAAAAACGAATATTCGTTTTTACGAATATATAGCACTATATTCGAAATATTCGCGAAATCGCGAAGTTGCGATATTCGCGAAAAAAATTTGCTTTTCGAATATTCGCGCTCAACACTACCCAGCACCCAGGCAGAGGAGAGAGGTCCCGTAACAGAGAATCTGGCTTCATGTCAGCAGAGAATCAGTCTTCATATCATAGCAGAGAATCAGGCTTCACGTCACCCACCACTGTAAGAGTCAATTTTCATAAATTTAGGCCCAGAACCCAGGCAGAGGAGAAAGGTCCCGTAACAGACAATCTGGCTTCATGTCAGCAGAGAATCAGTCTTCATATCATAGCAGAGAATCAGGCTTCACGTCACCCACCACTGCAACAGTCAATTGTCATAAATTTAGGCCCAGCACCCAGGCAGAGGAGAGAGCTCCCGTAACAGAGGATCTGGCTTCATGTCAGCAGAGAATCAGTCTGCATGTCATAGCAGAGAATGAGGCTTCACGTCACCCACCACTGCAACAGTCCATTGGCATATATTTAGGCCTAGCACACAGGCAGAGCAGAGAGGTCCCGTAACAGACAATCTGGCTTCATGTCAGCAGAGAATCAGTCTGCATGTCATAGCAGAGAATGAGGCTTCACGTCACCCACCACTGCAACAGTCCATTGGCATATATTTAGGCCTAGCACACAGGCAGAGCAGAGAGGTCCCGTAACAGACAATCTGGCTTCATGACAGCAGAGAATTAGTCTGCATGTCATAGCAGAGAATGAGGCTTCACGTCAGCCACCACTGCAACAGTCCATTGGCATATATTTAGGCCCAGCACCCAGGCAGAGGAGAGAGGTCCCGTAACAGACAATCTGGCTTCATGTCAGCAGAGAATCAGTCTTCATATCATAGCAGAGAATCAGGCTTCACGTCACCCACCACTGCAACAGTCAATTGTCATAAATTTAGGCCCAGCACCCAGGCAGAGGAGAGAGCTCCCGTAACAGAGGATCTGGCTTCATGTCAGCAGAGAATCAGTCTGCATGTCATAGCAGAGAATGAGGCTTCACGTCACCCACCACTGCAACAGTCCATTGGCATATATTTAGGCCTAGCACACAGGCAGAGGAGAGGTTCATTCAACTTTGGGTAGCCTCGCAATATAATGGTAAAATGAAAATAAAAATAGGATTGAATGAGGAAGTGCCCTGGAGTCCAATAATATATGGTTATGGGGAGGTAGTTAATGTCTAATCTGGACAAGGGACGGACAGGTCCTGTGGGATCCATGCCTGGTTCATTTTTATGAACGTCAGCTTGTCCACATTGGCTGTAGACAGGCGGCTGCGTTTGTCTGTAATGACGCCCCCTGCCGTGCTGAATACACGTTCAGACAAAACGCTGGCTGCCGGGCAGGCCAGCACCTCCAAGGCATAAAAGGCTAGCTCTGGCCACGTGGACAATTTAGAGACCCAGAAGTTGAATGGGGCCGAACCATCAGTCAGTACGTGGAGGGGTGTGCACACGTACTGTTCCACCATGTTAGTGAAATGTTGCCTCCTGCTAACACGTTGCGTATCAGGTGGTGGTGCAGTTAGCTGTGGCGTGTTGACAAAAGTTTTCCACATCTCTGCCATGCTAACCCTGCCCTCAGAGGAGCTGGCCGTGACACAGCTGCCTTGGCGACCTCTTGCTCCTCCTCTGCCTTGGCCTTGGGCTTCCACTTGTTCCCCTGTGACATTTGGGAATGCTCTCAGTAGCGTGTCTACCAACGTGCGCTTGTACTCGCGCATCTTCCTATCACGCTCCAGTGCAGGAAGTAAGGTGGGCACATTGTCTTTGTAGCGTGGATCCAGCAGGGTGGCAACCCAGTAGTCCGCACAGGTTAAAATGTGGGCAACTCTGCTGTCGTTGCGCAGGCACTGCAGCATGTAGTCGCTCATGTGTGCCAGGCTGCCCAGGGATAAGGACAAGCTGTCCTCTGTGGGAGGCGTATCGTCATCGTCCTGCCTTTCCCCCCAGCCACGCACCAGTGATGGACCCGAGCTGCGTTGGGTGCCACCCCGCTGTGACCATGCTTCATCCTCATCCTCCTCCACCTCCTCCTCATCCTCGTCCTCCTCGTCCTCCAGTAGTGGGCCCTGGCTGGCCACATTTGTACCTGGCCTCTGCTGTTGCCAAAAACCTCCCTCTGAGTCACTTCGAAGAGACTGGCCTGAAAGTGCTAAAAATGACCCCTCTTCCTCCTCCTCCTCCTCCTCCTCCTGGGCCACCTCCTCTTCCATCATCGCCCTAAGTGTTTTCTCAAGGAGACATAGAAGTGGTATTGTAACGCTGATAACGGTGTCATCGCCACTGGCCATGTTGGTGGAGTACTCGAAACAGCGCAACAGGGCACACAGGTCTCGCATGGAGGCCCAGTCATTGGTGGTGAAGTGGTGCTGTTCTGTAGTGCGACTGACCCGTGCGTGCTGCAGCTGAAACTCCACTATGGCCTGCTGCTGCTCGCACAGTCTGTCCAGCATGTGCAAGGTGGAGTTCCACCTGGTGGGCACGTCGCATATGAGGCGGTGAGCGGGAAGGCCGAAGTTACGCTGTAGCGCAGACAGGCGAGCAGCAGCAGGATGTGAACGCCGGAAGCGCGAACAGACGGCCCGCACTTTATGCAGCAGCTCTGACATGTCGGGGTAGTTGTGAATGAACTTCTGCACCACCAAATTCAGCACATGCGCCAAGCAAGGGATGTGCGTCAAATTGGCTAGTCCCAGAGCTGCAACGAGATTTCGCCCATTATCACACACCACCAGGCCGGGCTTGAGGCTCACCGGCAGCAACCACTCGTCGGTCTGTTGTTCTATACCCCGCCACAACTCCTGTGCGGTGTGGGGCCTGTCCCCCAAACATATGAGTTTCAGAATGGCCTGCTGACGTTTACCCCGGGCTGTGCTGAAGTTGGTGGTGAAGGTGTGTGGCTGACTGGATGAGCAGGTGGAAGAAGAGGAGGAGGAAGCCGAGAAGGAGGAGGTGGCAACAGGAGGCAAAGAATGTTGCCCTGCGATCCTTGGCGGCGGAAGGACGTGCGCCAAACAGCTCTCCGCCTGGGGCCCAGCTGCCACTACATTTACCCAGTGTGCAGTTAGGGAGATATAGCGTCCCTGGCCGTGCTTACTGGTCCACGTATCTGTGGTTAGGTGGACCTTGCTACAGATGGCGTTGCGCAGTGCACACTTGATTTTATGGGATACTTGGTTGTGCAGGGAAGGCACGGCTCTCTTGGAGAAGTAGTGCCGGCTGGGAACAACATACTGTGGGACAGCAAGCGACATGAGCTGTTTGAAGCTGTCTGTGTCCACCAGCCTAAATGACAGCATTTCATAGGCCAGTAGTTTAGAAATGCTGGCATTCAGGGCCAGGGATCGAGGGTGGCTAGGTGGGAATTTACGCTTTCTATCAAATGTTTGTGAGATGGAGAGCTGAACGCTGGCGTGTGACATGGTTGAGACGCTTGGTGACGGAGGTGGTGGTGGTGGTGTTGGTGGTACATCCCCTGTTTGCTGGGCGGCAGGTGCCAACGTTCCTCCAGAGGCGGAGGAAGAGGCCGAGGCGGCAGCAGCAGAATAGGCCGAGGCGGCAGCAGCAGAAGAGGTAGCAGGGGGAGCCTGAGTGACTTCCTTGGTTTTAAGGTGTTTACTCCACTGCAGTTCATGCTTTGCATGCAGGTGCCTGGTCATGCAGGTTGTGCTCAGGTTCAGAACGTTAATGCCTCGCTTCAGGCTCTGATGGCACAGCGTGCAAACCACTCGGGTCTTGTCGTCAGCACATTGTTTGAAGAAGTGCCATGCCAGGGAACTCCTTGAAGCTGCCTTTGGGGTGCTCGGTCCCAGATGGCGGCGGTCAGTAGCAGGCGGAGTCTCTTGGCGGCGGGTGTTCTGCTTTTGCCCACTGCTCCCTCTTTTGCTACGCTGTTGGCTCGGTCTCACCACTGCCTCTTCCTCCGAACTGTGAAAGTCAGTGGCACGACCTTCATTCCATGTGGGGTCTAGGACCTCATCGTCCCCTGCATCGTCTTCCACCCAGTCTTGATCCCTGACCTCCTGTTCAGTCTGCACACTGCAGAAAGACGCAGCAGTTGGCACCTGTGTTTCGTCATCATCAGAGACATGCTGAGGTGGTATTCCCATGTCCTCATCATCAGGAAACATAAGTGGTTGTGCGTCAGTGCATTCTATGTCTTTCACCGCTGGGGAAGGGCTAGGTGGATGCCCTTGGGAAACCCTGCCAGCGGAGTCTTCAAACAGCATAAGAGACTGCTGCATAACTTGAGGCTGAGACAGTTTCCCTGGTATGCATGGGGGTGATGTGACAGACTGATGGGGTTGGTTTTCAGGCGCCATCTGTGCGCTTTCTGCAGAAGACTGGGTGGGAGATAATGTGAACGTGCTGGATCCACTGTCGGCCACCCAATTGACTAATGCCTGTACCTGCTCAGGCCTTACCATCCTTAGAACGGCATTGGGCCCCACCATATATCGCTGTAAATTCTGGCGGCTACTGGGACCTGAGGTAGTTGGTACACTAGGACGTGTGGATGTGGCAGAACGGCCACGTCCTCTCCCAGCACCAGAGGGTCCACTAACACCACCACGACCATGTCCACGTCCGCGTCCCTTACTAGATGTTTTTCTCATTGTTATGGTTCACCACAACAACAAATATATTATTTGGCCCAATGTATTGTATTCAAATTCAGCGGGATATAAATTTGAGGCCTAGTATTTAGGCGCTGGGTGACCGGTATGGATTTAGTGACAGAATTAGACTTGGAAATGCACAGAAGCGTGTGTGTGAAGTTATTCTGAATGACCCAATGTGCACCTTGAATATTATATACCCTTTTTGGGATAGATTTCAAATAGCTCTGATATAGCAGGAACCACTAAATTATGAAATTGCTAAATTGGGAATTGTACTTCAACCCAGAACAAAAAATGTGCTTTGACGGGCACTAAATAACTTTCCCAGCTACAACAGGACAACGGTAACGAGAGATTTAGAGGGATTTAAATTTGAGGCCTAGTATTTAGGCGCTGGGTGACAGGTATGGGTTTAGTGACAGAATTAGACTTGGAAATACACAGTAGCGGGTGTGTGTGAAGTTATTCTGAATGACCCTATGTGCACCTTCAATATTATATACCCTTTTTGGGATAGATTTCAAATAGCTCTGATATAGCAGAAACCACTAAATTATGAAATTGCTAAATTGGGAATTGTACTTCAACCCAGAACAAAAAATGTGCTTTGACGGACACTAAATATCTTGCCCAGCAACAACAGTACAGCGGTGGGTAACGAGAGATTTAGAGGGAATTAAATTTGAGGCCTAGTATTTAGGCGCTGGGTCACCGGTATGGATTTAGTGACAGAATTAGACTTGGAAATACACAGTAGCGGGTGTGTGTGAAGTTACTCTGAATGACCCTATGTGCACCTTCAATATTATATACCCTTTTTGGGATAGATTTCAAAGAGCTCTGATATAGCAGGAACCACTAAATTATGAAATTGCTAAATTGGGAATTGTATTTCAACCCAGAACAAGAAATGTGCTTGAACGGACACTAAATAACTCGCCCAGCTACAGCACTAGGGACAGATTTAGCTGGATATAAATTTGAGGCCTAGTATTTAGGCGCTGGGTGACAGGTATGGGTTTAGTGACAGAATTAGACTTGGAAATACACAGTAGCGGGTGTGTGTGAAGTTATTCTGAATGACCCTATGTGCACCTTCAATATTATATACCCTTTTAGGGATAGATTTCAAATAGCTCTGATATAGCAGAAACCACTAAATTATGAAATTGCTAAATTGGGAATTGTACTTCAACCCAGAACAAAAAATGTGCTTTGACGGACACTAAATATCTTGCCCAGCAACAACAGTACAGCGGTGGGTAACGAGAGATTTAGAGGGAATTAAATTTGAGGCCTAGTATTTAGGCGCTGGGTCACCGGTATGGATTTAGTGACAGAATTAGACTTGGAAATACACAGTAGCGGGTGTGTGTGAAGTTATTCTGAATGACCCTATGTGCACCTTCAATATTATATACCCTTTTTGGGATAGATTTCAAATAGCTCTGATATAGCAGGAACCACTAAATTATGAAATTGCTAAATTGGGAATTGTACTTCAACCCAGAACAAAAATGTGCTTTGACGGGCACTAAATAACTTTCCCAGCTACAACAGGACAACGGTAACGAGAGATTTAGAGGGATTTAAATTTGAGGCCTAGTATTTAGGCGCTGGGTGACAGGTATGGGTTTAGTGACAGAATTAGACTTGGAAATACACAGTAGCGGGTGTGTGTGAAGTTATTCTGAATGACCCTATGTGCACCTTCAATATTATATACCCTTTTTGGGATAGATTTCAAATAGCTCTGATATAGCAGAAACCACTAAATTATGAAATTGCTAAATTGGGAATTGTACTTCAACCCAGAACAAAAAATGTGCTTTGACGGACACTAAATATCTTGCCCAGCAACAACAGTACAGCGGTGGGTAACGAGAGATTTAGAGGGAATTAAATTTGAGGCCTAGTATTTAGGCGCTGGGTCACCGGTATGGATTTAGTGACAGAATTAGACTTGGAAATACACAGTAGCGGGTGTGTGTGAAGTTACTCTGAATGACCCTATGTGCACCTTCAATATTATATACCCTTTTTGGGATAGATTTCAAAGAGCTCTGATATAGCAGGAACCACTAAATTATGAAATTGCTAAATTGGGAATTGTATTTCAACCCAGAACAAGAAATGTGCTTGAACGGACACTAAATAACTCGCCCAGCTACAGCACTAGGGACAGATTTAGCTGGATATAAATTTGAGGCCTAGTATTTAGGCGCTGGGTGACCGGTATGGATTTAGTGACAGAATTAGACTGGGATATGGCCAAAAAATGAACAGACTATTGCTGGTTAAATGCACTTGGTGTGACAGCTTCACCCTGATGTAGGCTTTAGCCAAAAAACAACCACACCATTGAGGGTTAAATGCACTTGGTGACAGGCGCAGCTTGCCCCTGATTTTGTATATGGCCAAAAAATGAACAGACTATTGCTGGTTAAATGCACTTGGTGTGACAGCTTCACCCTGATGTAGGCTTTAGCCAAAAAACAACCACACCATTGAGGGTTAAATGCACTTGGTGACAGGCGCAGCTTGCCCCTGATTTTGTATATGGCCAAAAAATGAACAGACTATTGCTGGTTAAATGCACTTGGTGTGACAGCTTCACCCTGATGTAGGCTTTAGCCAAAAAACAACCACACCATTGAGGGTTAAATGCACTTGGTGACAGGCGCAGCTTGCCCCTGATTTTGTATATGGCCAAAAAATGAACAGACTATTGCTGGTTAAATGCACTTGGTGTCACAGCTTCACCCTGATGTAGGCTTTAGCCAAAAAACAACCACACCATTGAGGGTTAAATGCACTTGGTCGCAGCTTGTGCTGGCGCACCACAAGACACAAAATGGCCGCCGATCACCCCAGAAAAATGAGACTGACAAACGGTCTGTGCAGCCTAAAAACAGTGAGCAATTGAGGATCAGCAGCTCAATGATCCACAGCTGCAGATCGATCAGTTAATCAAGTCCTTTGGAGGAGTTAATCTGCCTAATCTCGCCCTACTGTCGCAGCCGCAACCTCTCCCTACGCTAATCAGAGCAGAGTGACGGGCGGCGCTATGTGACTCCAGCTTAAATAGAGGCTGGGTCACATGGTGCTCTGGCCAATCACAGCCATGCCAATAGTAGGCATGGCTGTGATGGCCTCTTGGGGCAAGTAGTATGACGCTTGTTGATTGGCTGCTTTGCAGCCTTTCAAAAAGCGCCAAGAAAGCGTCACAAAAGCGCGAAGAAAGCGACGAACACCGAACCCGAACCCGGACTTTTACGAAAATGTCCGGGTTCGGGTCCGTGTCACGGACACCCCAAAATTCGGTACGAACCCGAACTATACAGTTCGGGTTCGCTCATCCCTATCCATGAGAAGAAAAGCCGGAATTAGACTTACCGGTAATTCAATTTCCACGAGATCACCACGACGGCTACAAGGAGATTGACCCCTGACCTCTGTAGGGGCAGGAACAGAGAGAGGGTTTAAATCCCCCCCTCCCACCACCAACACCAGTGTGTCCAAAATTACAGAGACAGAAAAAAAGTGGTGAGAACAAAACATACTAAACCGAGGGTATTACTTCATAACCTCCCAGGTAAGGCTTAAGGAAGGGTAGGGAATATATGTGCCGTCGTGGTGATCTCGTGGAAATTGAATTACCGGTAAGTCTAATTCCGGCTTTCCACTTCATCACCACGACGGCTACAAGGAGATATAAAAAATTATAGCTTAGGGGGGGACGACCGCCTGAAGGACTTTCCGTCCAAAAGACAAGTCTGAGCTGGATAGGTCTAACCTATAGTGTTTTGTAAAGGTGTGGATGTTAGACCACGTAGCGGCTTTACAAATGTCTTCAAGGGAAGCTCCGGCCCGTTCTGCCTGGGAGGAGGACATGGCCCGGGTAGAGTGAGCTCTCAAATTTGAGGGGCAAGACAGGTCTTGGGACCCGTAAGAAATGGAAATGGAGTCTTTTATCCACCGTGCTAGAGAGGATCTGGAGGCTTTCAGACCCTTATTCTTCCCCGAGAAGAGGACAAACAGGTTATTAGATCTACGGAAACCCTTTGACACTTCAAGATACCGCAAGACAGAGCGTCTTACGTCTAGAGAGTGGAAGTCCGATTCCCTATCGTTAGAGGGATTATTGCAAAAGGAGGGTAGGACTATCTCCTGGTTTCGGTGGAAATCCGATACGACTTTAGGCAGGAACCCCGGATCCAATCTAAGAATAATCCTATCATCGGTGATACGGAGATAGGGTTCCTGTATCGATAATGCTTGGATCTCGCCTATCCTTCTTGCAGACGTGATGGCCACCAAGAAAGCGGTTTTAAATGATAGATGTTTGATGGAACAATCAGATAGGGGTTCGAATGGAGCGAGAGTTAGGCCGGTGAGTACCACGTTAAGGTCCCAGTTGGGGATCCTAGATTTTAGAGAGGGACGTAGACGGGAGGCAGCTTTCATGAATCTCCTGATCCAGTGATGACTGGCTATATCGCGATCAAAGAAGCAGGCTAGTGCCGAGACCTGTACCTTTAGGGTAGAGGGTCTGAGACCTAGTTCAAGTCCCTGCTGGAGGAAGTCCAAGATCTTCAAGAAATTGGGCGGCTCTAAGTTTGGGGCTGGGTTCCCCATCCAAGTACAGAATCTCTTCCAAATTTTTAGATAAATTGAGAAGGTAACCTTCTTCCTACTAGCTTTAAGGGTAGCTATCACTTGGTCCGAGAGCCCCTGTGACCTCAACTTCTGGACCTCAGGATCCAAGCTGACAATTTGAGGAAGCTTGGGTCTGGATGTAGTATTGGGCCTTGGTGAAGCAGGTCCCTCCTGGCAGGAAGAGGCCATGGGTCCTCTACTGACAGATTCCTTAGAGCAGGAAACCAGCTCCTCTTCGGCCAATAGGGAGCTATCAGGATTAGTGTCGTATCTTCTCGGTAGAGTTTCTGGATTACTCTGGGAAGTAGAGGCAGTGGTGGGAACGCATAACTGAGATCCCAGTCCCAACGAATTGTGAGCGCATCCAACGCCCAGGGATTGTCCCGTGGGTTTAATGAACAGAACGTCGGTACCTTTGCGTTTCTTTTGGATGCGAATAGATCCACCTGTGGAGTGCCCCATCTTCCTGCCAGCAGCTGGAACACTTCTGGATTCAAGGACCACTCTGTCTGGTCTATCGCCTGGCGACTGAGATAGTCCGCTTCTACGTTCAGTATCCCTTTTAAGTGGATTGCGGAGATGGAATTCACGTGGGATTCTGCCCAGTTGAAGATCTTCTTTGTAATAGACATCAGTTTCTCCGATCTCGTGCCTCCCTGGTGAGATAGGTACGCCACCGTCGTCGTGTTGTCTGAGAGAATCTTTATATGTTGACCCCTCAGAAGTATCTCTGCGGTCTTCAGGGCTTTCCAGACCGCTTCTAGTTCCCTGAAATTGGAGGACTGAGAGCGGATAGTTGGGGTCCAGGAACCTTGAAACCAACGGTCTCCCACTGTCGCCCCCCATCCTTTCTCGCTTGCGTCTGTAAGCACCTGAATGTAGGGGATTTTTTCCCAAACGACCCCCAATGACAGATTGCTTGTGTTCTTCCACCAATCTAGGGAGGTTTTTACTGCCGGAGGGATCATGACCTTCTGATCCAAGGAGGCCTGCTGTCTGTTCCAAGCTCTCAGGATCCACGACTGGAGGGATCTGAAGTGGGACTGGCTCCAAGGGACGGACGTGATGCAGGACGAGAGGAGACCCAGGAGACTCATAGCTTCTCTTATAGGACAGGACCTCCTGTGCTGGAATCGTCGGACCTTTAATTGAAGGTTTCTGACCTTGTCTGGCGGAAGGAAGGTACGTTGTGTTTGAGAATCCAGGATAACGCCCAGGAACTGGATAGTGCTGGAGGGCACTAGGTTTGATTTCTTCAAGTTCACCAACCAACCCAGATCCTGGACAAGGGACAGAAAGGACTGCAGGTCTGTTCTGAGTTCCTCCTCTGAGTTGCCGACTAGGAGGAAATCGTCCAGGTACGGTATGATCACCAGTCCCTTGTGTCTCAAGAAGGCCATCATCTCCACTACCAGCTTTGTAAACACTCTGGGTGCAGATGATATCCCAAAGGGAAGGGCCGTAAACTGGTAGTGACGGATTACCTTCTTGTGGTCCTGGATGGCGAACCTCAGGAACCTTTGTGACTCTGGATGAATTGGGACGTGATAGTATGCGTCCTGGAGGTCTACTGAGCACATCAGGGCATTCCTTTTTATCAATGGAATCAGGGATTTCAGGGATTCCATCCTGAACTTCCGATAGATGACAAATTTGTTCAGGGCTTTCAGATTTATGATCGTACGGAACGAGCCTTCTTTTTTCTCTACCAAAAACAGGTTTGAGTAGAAACCTTGTTTTTGCTGTGTTGGCGGGACCTGTATTATTACGTCCGTTGCCAGAAGGCTTTGGATTCCTTCCAATATCTTTCCGCGTACTTTGGGGGAATGTGGGTTGGTAACAATGAAGCGGTTTGGGGGAGATGAAGAGAGTTCGATCCGGTACCCGGATCTTATGATGTCCCGGACCCAAGGGTTCGGGGTAATGAACTCCCAAGGAGTGAGGAAGTTCTTCAATCTCCCCCCCACTCTGACGTCATTGTTTATCCGAGGGTTTACCCTGGGAGGAGGAGGGGGTAATCCTACCCCTGCCCCCTTTAGGGTAACTCCAGCGTCCTGACTTCCCTTTACCCTTAAAGGGATTGTTCTGGCTAGTGGGGGCCCGAAAGGGATATTTCCTTTTGTAGGGTCTCTCTTCTGGGAATCCCTTTTTCTTGTCCGCCGCTTTCTCCAGGATACGGTCTAGGACGGGCCCAAAGACGTATTCCCCTGAGAACGGGATGGAGCAAAGCTTCATCTTCGATGTGTTGTCGCCCGACCAGCTTTTCATCCATAGGGCGCGACGGGCCGCATTGGAGAGTCCCGCGTCCTTTGCGGCGAATCTGACCGATTCCGCTGAGGCGTCAGCCATAAATGCTGTGGCGGATTTTAACAGGGGGAGGGATCTCAAGATCTCATCCCTAGGAGTATTATCTGTGATACGAGATTCCAGTTCCTCTAGCCACAGTTTCATGGATCTCGCCACTGAGGTAGCAGCGATGTTTGTTTTTAAGACAAGCATCGCTGCTTCCCAAGATTTTTTTAAGAGGCTATCTGCTTTCCTGTCCATGGGATCACGCAGTTGAGAGGTGTCTTCAAAGGGCAAGGCAGTCTTTTTATTGACCTTTGCCACCTGGATATCAATTTTTGGTGTTTCGCTGAAGATTTTAACTTCGTCCGTGTCAAACAACAGCCGGTTTCTAAAGGATCTGGATACCCCCAACCTTTTTTCTGGGTTGGACCACTCGTCCAGCACCATATCCCGTATGTTCTCATTGATTGGGAATACACGGGTTTTTTTAACCCTGAGCCTCCCAAACATCTCATCCTGGACTGAGTGTGCTTTAGGGGTTTCTTCGACCCCCATAGTGGCCCGGACTGCCCTTAATAGGTCAGGCATCTCGTCCAAGGAGAAGCAGAATCTTTGTTCTGATTCTGGAATCTCAAGATCAGAGAAGACCACCTCGTCCTCCCGTGTTCTGGAGGACGAGGCCTCCTCCTCTATAATCTCTGGATCAGATAGTGAAGGGGATGGGCCCCTATGTCTTTTTGAAGGGGGTTCATCCCTGGGTAAAGGTATCTGAGATAAGGAGGTTTTGACTTCCTCATGGATCATGGACCTCAGATCCTTAAGGAAAGAAGGCTGTTCCTCGGCAATCACATTAGATATGCAGTCCTTACAGAGTTTTTTACGATAGTCGTCCGGTAGCCGTTTGAGGCAGGACACACATTTGGACTGTTTTTTGATCTTTCTCTGAGCCTCCTTAGTGACCTGGGGAGAACAACCCTAATTAGCTATGGTAAGTACATGCTAACAGCAGGATATAGCCCCAAGCCAGAGATGTGGAGGAGGAGGAACAAGTAACCTGGTACAGTGTAAGACAAGTACAGGGTAGGGAAAAAAAGCGCTTCCCCACAGGGGACTTACTACAGGCGGCACAGAAGGGTCTCCAGGGGAGCGGGGTTCAGCCGACATGACTGCACACTGGCTCCGGCACACTGACAATCGGCGCTGCTGCGCGCGAAAATTTGAACTCGGAGACGCCTCTGAATGACGTCACTTCCTTTCGGCACCCGGAAGTGACGACGGCCGTTATCCTGAAGCGCTTAGGCGCGCACCCGGCGATAGCCAAACAGGCCCGGCGGGAGATCGCGACCGGGAGCAGGCTCACATATAATAATGGAGCGAGGCCTCCCTCCTTCGCCCCTGCCCAGCGTTAGTACGGAGACCGCAGGAGGGCAGGGGGAACACCCGGTAGGTGTCAGGAAGTTCTGCTACATCTTCATCTCCCCGCAGGGAGACTCTCTCTGCCCCTGTCCTCTGTAGGGACAGGAAACACTGGTGTTGGTGGTGGGAGGGGGGGATTTAAACCCTCTCTCTGTTCCTGCCCCTACAGAGGTCAGGGGTCAATCTCCTTGTAGCCGTCGTGGTGATGAAGTGGAAATGGTAGCATAAGGAATATGTGTGCCTACATACAGTGTTTGTACATGCAGCTTTGTTCTACTAGAAAAGGGATGCATACCCACCATATTTCCAAGTATCATTAGCACTAAACAAATTTATGGAACGCTGGAATATGATTGCTCACATGGTGGCTCAGTGGTTAGTGCTTCCAATCTGACCAAGGACAACATCTAGATCAGGGATGTCAAACTCGTGGCCCTCCAGCTGTTGCAAAACTACAACTCCCATCATGCCTGGGCATACTGCAGCTATCAGGGAATGCTGGGAGTTGTAGTTTTGCAACATCTGGAGGGCCATGAGTTTGACATCCATGCTCTAGATGGAGTTTGTATGTTCTCCGCGTGGGTTTCCTACAGGTACCCCGGTTTCCTCCCACACTCCAAAGACATACTGATAGGGGCCTTAGATTGTGAGCCCCATTGTAGACAGCAAGTAATGATAATGTCTGTAAAGCGCTGCACAATATAACAGCGCTATATAAATGCATAAAATTGATAAATAATAATCAATGATTACAGATTGGTCTAAGTCACTGTAAGCAGCCTGTAATCTAAGATTAGAAGAAGTTTGCTGGATCAGTAGGGGACTGTAGAGGCAAGTACTGTTTTCATTGCTATATTGGGACATTTGTGCCTCCTCGGCTAAACCCTTTATTTCCATCTGGATGAATGTATCAGACTTGCTTACAAAGGAATGCAAATTACTATACAAATACATTTAGAAACCAGATTGACAGCAGCTTATTACCTAGAACAATGCATGTAAACTATGTATTGTATATACCTTTAGTTTTCATGGCCTTGTCTAAGGCAGAAGCATCAGCAGCAGCGTCATAAGTTGGAGCCCCTTTAAGACCTCCGCTAGTTTTTTGCTGAAAAGCAAGACATTGTCCATTATATGATAAAAACTGAGACTGTAAAACAATTGTGTTAGCAGATCGATCACAACTATTAATCATTTTTACACTTCAGAAACACAAGAAATGAAGATAAATGGCTGCTGATTTTAATAGTATTGAACACTTACAGTTGCCTGTTCAGAGTGGTCATCCAGATATAAGGCCTGTCGTAGAAACTCTTGTACAAAAGACATGGTAAAGACGAGTTTCTGTAAAAATAAAAATGAAAGCTATATATCAATATTAGAGGTGAGTGAAGTTCACAAAGAAATCCGATTTGTTCTGAATAACTTAAAGGGCTTCTGTCACCCCCCAAAAGTCATTTTTCGGTTTTGGGCTACTTAAAATCCTTATACTGCGATTTTTCCCTATATAGTGCTCTTACCCTTTTTCATTTCAGTAGTTTCTTTAAAAACTGCACTTTTATAATATGTAAAATACCTCTCTACCAGCAAGTAGGGCGTCTACTTGCTGGTAGCAGCCGCATCATCCTTTAAAAAAAACGCCCCCTCCTCCTGTTGATTGACAGGGCCAGCGAGCGCTCTCGTCCCCTGGCTGGCCCTGTCTGCATTCTAAATCTCGTACCTGCGCCGTACCGGTCTTCAGTCGGCGCAGGCGCACGACGCTCACTCGGCCGCTCCTTCCTCAGTGCGCCTGCGCCGGGTGTAGATGTGACGTCATAGGCGCATTGAGGAAGGAGCGTCCTCCTCTCAGTGTGCCTGCGCCGACTGAAGACCGGTATGGCGCAGGCACGAGATTTAGAGCGCAGACAGGGCCAGACAGAGGACGAGCGCGTTTGCTGGCCCTGTCAATCAACAGGAGGAGGGGGCGTTTTTTTGAAAGGATGATGTGGCTGCTACCAGCAAGTAGACGCCCTACTTACTGGTAGAGAGGTATTTTACATATTATAAAAGTGCAGTTTTTAAAGAAACTACTGAACGAAAAGGGTAAGAGCCCTATATAGTGAAAAATCGCAGTATAAGGATTTTAAGTAGCCTAAAAACGAAAAATGACTTTTGGGGGGTGACAGAAGCCCTTTAATTTACAAATCGCATTCCATTGTATGTAGTGAGCGCAATAACAGGGAACCGCAAACACTCCATTCCCCGTCACTGAACCTCTCAGATGCCACGCTTTGCTTTCACAAGCAAATAAATCAGGTAAGTATTATTATGTTTTTTACACTATTTCAGTTTACATCAATTCGCTACCGTGATGCATGAAGATATTCGCTTCACATCGAATTTAACTTATCCTGAAATTTGATATATATATATATATTTATTAGACATTAAGCTGTTACAATAACGGGCGCTAGAACAGTAGTGCATGAGACTGGTGGCTGTGGCTGAGATTGCTGGCTGTGGCTCATGGTTGAGACTGCTGTCACTAAGTGCTGGCTGTGGCTGAGACTGCTGGCACTGACTAGTGATGTATCTAATCCTATCCTGTGTGATACTGTCTGTTGAGCTGTGTATCTAATCCTATCCTGTGTGATACTGTCTGTTGAGCTGTGTATCTAATATCCTATCCTATGTGATACTGTCTGCTGAGCTGTGTATCTAATCCTATCCTATGTGATACTGTCTGCTGAGCTGTGTATCTAATCCTATCCTGTGTGATACTGTCTGCTGAGCTGTGTATCTAATCCTATCCTGTGTGATACTGCCTGCTGAGCTGTGTATCTAATCCTATCCTATGTGATACTGTCTGCTGAGCTGTGTATCTAATCCTATCCTATGTGATACTGTCTGCTGAGCTGTGTATCTAATCCTATCCTGTGTGATACTGTCTGCTGAGCTGTGTATATAATATCCTAGGTGATACTGACTGCTGAGTAGTGTTGAGCGTGAATATTCGAATTACAAATATTTTTAGCAAATATCGCAACTTCGAGAATTCGCTAACATTTTGAATATAGTGCTATATATTAGTTTTTCATATATTTGTAATTTTTTCCATCTGAACACATGATTCCTCCCAACTTCTTGCTTGTGGGACAATGAGTCATTGGCCCACAAGCAACTTAAGCAGGGAGGAATCAAGACTTCAGATTAAAAATTTTTTTTTTCAAATATTATAAAAAAAACAAATATATCGAATATAGTGCTATATATTTGTTTTTAACCCACGCCTGTATTGATCGCATAATATTTGCATATTGCGCGATCATTACCTTTACCGATTTCTCAAATAAAAAAATGTAGAATATGATGAATATTCGTAGTCGCAAATATTCGACTAATATTCTACAAAATATTTGCAAAATATCACAAATTCGAATATGACCCATGCCGCTTATAACTTAGCTTTTGTTATGTTATTTAGCCTAAAGCTGACCTATAGCAGTGAAGAAAAATGGCTGGGTTGTTATGGAAACCTGAAGTAAAGTATTACTGTGTGTATGTGGAGACAGTGAGCCTGCAAGCTTCTATTAGCTGATAAGGGACATGTTACCATGTGCATGGGAGTAGTGTATCCAATCCTATCCTGTGTGATACTGTCTGCTAAGCTATGTATCTAATCCTATCCTGTGTGATACTGTCTGCTGAGCTGTGTATCTAATCTTATCCTGTGTGATACTGTCTGCTGAGCTGTGTATCTAATCCCATCCTGTGTGATACTGTCTGCTGAGCTGTGTATCTAATCCTATCCTGTGTGATATTGTCTGCTGAGCTGTGTATCTAATCCTATCCTGTGTGATATTGTCTGCTGAGCTGTGCATCTAATCCTATCCTGTGTGATATTGTCTGCTGAGCTGTGTATCTAATCCTATACTGTGTGATACTGTCTGCTGAGCTATGCATCTAATCCTATCCTGTGTGATACTGTCTGCTGAGCTATGTATCTAATCCTATCCTGTGTGATACTGTCTGCTGATCTATGTATCTAATCCTATCCTGTGTGATTCTGTCTGCTGAGCTGTGCATCTAATCCTATCCTGTGTGATACTGTCTGCTGAGCTGTGTATCTAATCCTATCCTGTGTGATACTGTCTGCTGAGCTGTGTATCTAATCCTATCATGTGTGATACTGTCTGCTTTGTATCCAAGTCTATTGTGTGATACTGTCTGCTGAGCTTTGCATGTCGCAGTGTAGCTATAGCTTAAAGCTGACCTACAGCAGTGAAGAAAAATGGCTGGGTTGTTATGGGAAGTAAAGTATTACTGTGTGTATGTAGAGACAATGAGCCTGCACGCTTCTATTAGCTGATAGGGGACATGTTACCATGTGAATGGCAGTTGTGTGATACTGTCTGCTGAGCTGTGTATCTAATATCCTATCCTGTGTGATACTGTCTGCTGAGCTCTGTATCTAATCCTATCCTGTGTGATACTGTCTGCTGAGCTGTGTATCTAATCTTATCCTGTATGATACTGTCTGCTGAGCTCTGTATCTAATCTTATCCTGTATGATACTGTCTGCTGAGCTCTGTATCTAATCCTATCCTGTGTGATATTGTCTGCTGAGCTGTGTATCTAATCCTATCCTGTGTGATTCTGTCTGCTGAGCTGTGTATCTAATCCTATCCTATGTGATACTGTCTGCTGAGCTGGGTATCTAATCCTGTCATGTGTGATACTGTCTGCTGAGCTATGTATCTAATTGTGTCCTGTGTGATACTGTCTGCTGAGCTGTGTATCTAATCTTATCCTGTGTGATACTGTCTGCTGAGCTGTGCATCTAATCCTATCCTGTGTGATACTGTCTGCTGAGCTATGCATCTAATCCTATCCTGTGTGATATTGTCTGCTGAGCTGTGTATCTAATCCTATCCTGTGTGATACTGTCTGCTGAGCTATGTATCTAATCCTATCCTGTGTGATACTGTCTGCTGAGCTCTGTATCTAATCCTATCCTGTGTGATATTGTCTGCTGAGCTGTGTATCTAATCCTATCCTGTGTGATTCTGTCTGCTGAGCTGTGTATCTAATCCTATCCTATGTGATACTGTCTGCTGAGCTGGGTATCTAATCCTGTCATGTGTGATACTGTCTGCTGAGCTATGTATCTAATTGTGTCCTGTGTGATACTGTCTGCTGAGCTGGGTATCTAATCCTATGTGATACTGTCTGCTGAGCTGTGTATCTAATCTTATCCTGTGTGATACTGTCTGCTGAGCTGTGCATCTAATCCTATCCTGTGTGATACTGTCTGCTGAGCTATGCATCTAATCCTATCCTGTGTGATATTGTCTGCTGAGCTGTGTATCTAATCCTATCCTGTGTGATACTGTCTGCTGAGCTATGTATCTAATCCTATCCTGTGTGATACTGTCTGCTGAGCTCTGTATCTAATCCTATCCTGTGTGATATTGTCTGCTGAGCTGTGTATCTAATCCTATCCTGTGTGATTCTGTCTGCTGAGCTGTGTATCTAATCCTATCCTATGTGATACTGTCTGCTGAGCTGGGTATCTAATCCTGTCATGTGTGATACTGTCTGCTGAGCTATGTATCTAATTGTGTCCTGTGTGATACTGTCTGCTGAGCTGGGTATCTAATCCTATGTGATACTGTCTGCTGAGCTGTGTATCTAATCTTATCCTGTGTGATACTGTCTGCTGAGCTGTGCATCTAATCCTATCCTGTGTGATATTGTCTGCTGAGCTGTGTATCTAATCCTATCCTGTGTGATACTGTCTGCTGAGCTATGTATCTAATCCTATCCTGTGTGATACTGTCTGCTGATCTATGTATCTAATCCTATCCTGTGTGATACTGTCTGCTGATCTATGTATCTAATCCTATCCTGTGTGATACTGTCTGCTGAGCTATGCATCTAATCCTATCCTGTGTGATATTGTCTGCTGAGCTGTGTATCTAATCCTATCCTGTGTGATACTGTCTGCTGAGCTATGTATCTAATCCTATCCTGTGTGATACTGTCTGCTGAGCTATGTAGCTAATCCTATCCTGTGTGATACTGTCTGCTGATCTATGTATCTAATCCTATCCTGTGTGATACTGTCTGCTGAGCTATGCATCTAATCCTATCCTGTGTGATATTGTCTGCTGAGCTATGTATCTAATCCTATCCTGTGTGATACTGTCTGCTGAGCTATGCATCTAATCATATCCTGTATGATACTGTCTGCTGAGCCATGTATCTAATCCTATCCTGTGTGATATTGTCTGCTGAGCTGTGTATCTAATCCTATCCTGTGTGATTCTGTCTGCTGAGCTATGTATCTAATCCTATCCTGTGTGATACTGTCTGCTGAGCTGTGTACCTAATCCTATCCTGTGTGATACTGTCTGCTGAGCTATGTATCTAATCCTAGCCTGTGTGACCTTGCTTTGTTTTGCCGTCCACAAATTGCGGATTCGCAAAGCACAGTTGCCGCCTATGCGCCAAATGGAACGGGCAGGCCATTATATACAGTGAGGAACAGAAGTATTTGAACACCCTGCAATTTTACAAGTTCTCCCACTTAGAAATCATGGAGGGGTCTGAAAACCACATGGTAGGTGCATTCCCACTCAGAGACAGAATTAAATAAAAAATAATCTGGAAATCACATTGTATGATTTTTAAAGAATGTATTTGTCTTGCACTGCTGAATATAATTATTTGAACACCTGAGAAACAGCAAGAGTTCCGGCTCTCAAAGACCTGTTACTGTGCCTTTAAAAGTCCACCTCTACTCCACTCATTAATCTAACTTAGTAGCACCTGTCTGAGCTCTTAGAGACCCCTGTCCACCAAAATGGCACAATAACCACATACGTATTTTGCGGATCTGCAACAGACACGATCATGTGCATTACGTCTAAAGAATATCTCTGGCAATGATGCTGCACAAGATCAGTTCGTATGGATACCTAAGGCCTCATGCACACAACCGTTGTGTTGGTCCGCATCCGAGCCGCCGTTTTGGTGGCTCGGATGCGGACTCATTCACTTCAATGGGGCCGCAAAAGATGCGGACAGCACTCCGTGTGCTGTCCGCATCCGTGGCTCCGTTAAAAAAAATATAACATGTCCTATTCTTGTCCGCGCTTTGGGAACAAGAATATGCATTTATTTTGCCGGCGCCCGTTCCGTTCCAATTGCGAAAGGCAACATGGGCATCCTCTGTTTTTTGCGGAACCGCGGTTTGCGGACGGCAAAAAAACATCACGGCCATGTGCATAAGGCCTAATAATCATATAAAATACGTAAACATATGGTTACAGTCAATACTATATACTGGAAAATGTGGCAAGTGTTAAGGCTGCATACTTGCAGAAAACCTGTGCATACTTCTGACCTACAGAAATAGCCAATCTCAATAACTCCAAAGGCAATACATTCTTAGTAGTATAGTTACTAGCCTAATCTAATACTGTGTAACGTGAGGTAAAATGTATGACGGTATAACAATAAAAACAGGACCGCCAATACTTAGGCTGGGTTCAGACCTGAGCGTTCGGAAACGAGCGCTCTGTATGCGCGATTGTACGGGCGTTTACAATCGCGCATACAGAGATTGCCGTTCACACATTGTCGCGCGTTCCCGAATTTCTATGTGCGGGAACGCGCGACAAACGCCCAAAAAAAAGCTCAAGCACTTGTTTGAGCGTCGGGCGTTTTACAGCGCGATCGTACGCGCTGTAAAACGCCCAGGTGAGAACCATTCCCATAGGGAATCATTGGTTCTTGCCTGTTGTGCGTTTTACAGCGCGTAGGAACACGCTGTAAAACGCTCAGGTCTGAACCCAGCCTAAGAGTACTTGACGAACATTGCCCAAAACCTGAAAAACCAGTTTACTAGAAAACTAGAAAGTCTTCTTTCAGAGCTTGCGTCTGTGTTCGCTTATTAACTAACTAAATGCAGGCTAAGTATCAAAATTTGGAGAATGACACCGAAGCATGGAAAATATATTGTAGCTTTAAAATCTTTTACAGTGTAGGGGTATGACTCACAGCTTGTATTAACTTCCAAATATGTTTCCATGGTGAGAAACCATAAAAAAAGGAATCCATGCCAATTTTCTAAACTGTACTTTTTCTACTTCCCTATGTCTTTACTATTAATATGTATTATTGCATGTTTAGCATACGATGATAGCTTTGTAAAGTCCATGTCTACATTCAGCTGACTATGAAATAGATGAGAATATATAGCTAAGAAATGTACTGAAGCAGAAAAAAGCAAAGCAAAGTGAAAACTTACTGGTCAAGAAAGTCTGCACGGCGGTCTCACAAACAGCAGAAGAATGCAGCCTTCGGCTTCTGATTTTTATAAGGAGGCTACCAAGCCGCACCTAGCAACCCAAGGATATTTCCTGCAGCGCTAGGATTGGTTGTCTCGTTGTGAAGATGACATGTAAGTCACTCCCTAGGAAATCAAAGACATCTTGTTCTCCCTTGCTTTAGCAAACTGTACTTAGGTTTAGAGATACAATACATGATTTTTTTTTTATATATTTATACTTTTTCCAAGCAATGATTGTTTTGTTGTTTTTTGTTTTTTTTACATAAAAGAGTTATTATAGTTTACAGGGTTTGTATTTTGAACATGACAAGAACATACTCTGGTTGTAGTAGGTGTTTTAGTGGTTAAGTTGGTGGGACAAGATCTTAAGGCTAGGTCTACACGACGACATTTGTCGCGCGACATTTTGTTGCACCAATGTCGCGCGACAATTTTTATAATGGCAGTCTATGGTGTCGCACTGCAACATGCGACATGCTGCGACTGCGACGCGACAGTCGCAGAAAATCCATTCAAGATGGATTTTTCTGCGACTGTCGCGTCGCAGTCGCAACATGTCGCATGTTGCAGTGCGACACCATAGACTGCCATTATAAAAATTGTCGCGCGACATTAGTGCAACAAAATGTCGCGCGACAACTGTTGCGCCCTATCTGTCGCGCGACTTTTTGTCGCGCGACAAATGTCGTCGTGTAGACCTAGCCTTAACCACAATGCGGAAAAGCGACAGCCACAACTAGGGTACCCTTGTGATTCCGTGGTTTGTAATACTGCCTGCAGTTCTGAAAGTATGGGTTTGAGTCTGATCAACTGCATTGGGTTTAAAAGTTCCTCCAATTGTCTCTAATGCCTCATTCACACAGTCAGTGTTCGGTCAGTGATTTCCATCAGTGATTTTGATCCAAAACCAGGTGCGGCTCTAAGCATAGAACAGGAGCAGATCTTTCCCTTATGGCCTCATGCACACGTCCGTGGAAAAATCGGAAAATGCACCGTTTTGCAGCCGAGGCCGTGATCCGTGTATCCTGTCCGTCAAAAAAATAGGACCTGTCCTATTTTTTTGACGGACAACGGTTCACGGACCCATTCAAGTCAATGGGTCCGTGAAAGAACACGGATGCACACAAGATTGGCATCCGTGTCCGTGATCCGTGGCCGTAGGTTGCTTTCATACAGACGGATCCGAAGATCCGTCTGCATAAAAGCTTTTTCTGATCTAAGTTTTCACTTCGTGAAAACTCATTTCCGACAGTATATTCTAACACAGAAGCGTTCCCATGGTGATGGGGACGCTTCTAGTTAGAATACACTGCAAACTTGGTACAAGACTGCCCCCTGCTGCCTGGCACCACCCGATCTCTTACAGGGGGATATGATAGCACAATTAACCTCTTCAGGTGCGGCACCTAAAGGGGTTAATTGTACTATCATATTCTCCTGTAAGAGATCAGGGCTGCCAGGCAGCAGGGGGCAGACCCCCCCCCTCCCCAGTTTGAATATCGTTGGTGGCACAGTGTGCGCCCACCATCGCCCCCCCTTCCTCCCTCTATAGTTAAAAATCGTTGGTGGCACAGTGTGTGCCCACCATCGCCCCCCCTTCCTCCCTCTATAGTTAAAAATCGTTGGTGGCACAGTGTGTGCCCACCATGGCCCCCCCTTCCTCCCTCTATAGTTAAAAATCGTTGGTGGCACAGTGTGTGCCCACCATCGCCCCCCCTTCCTCCCTCTATAGTTAAAAATCGTTGGTGGCACAGTGTGCGCCCACCATCGCCCCCCCCCCTCTCTCTATAGTAGTAACAACCATTGGTGGCAGTGTGCGGCCTCCCATCTGCCCCCCCCCCCCCCCCAATAGTACAATTGTAGAAGATTCATACTTACCTGCTTGCTGCTGCGATGTCTGTGACCGGCCGGGAGCTCCTCCTACTGGTAAGTGACAGTTCTTTAGCAATGCACCGCACAGACCTTTCACTTACCAGTAGGTGGAGCTCCCGGCCGGTCACAGACATCGCAGCAGCAAGCAGGTAAGTATGAATCTTCTACAATTGTACTATTGCTAAGTAACCATGGCAACCAGGGATGCAGTAGCTTCCTGGTTGCCATGGTTACCGATCGGAGCCCCAGCGATTAAACTGGGACTCCGATCGGAACTCCGCTGCCACCAATGATGGGGGGGGGGGGAATGGGAGGCCGCACACTGCCACCAATGGTTGTTACTACTATAGAGAGAGGGGGGCCGATGGTGGGCGCACACTGTGCCACCAACGATTTTTAACTATAGAGGGAGGAAGGGGGGGGGGCGATTTTGGGCACACACTGTGCCACCAACGATTTTTAACTATAGAGGGAGGAAGGGGGGGCGATGGTGGGTGCACACTGTGCCACCAACGATTTTTAACTATAGAGGGAGGAAGGGGGGGGCGATGGTGGGCGCACACTGTGCCACCAACGATATTCAAACTGGGGAGGGGGGGGGTCTGCCCCCTGCTGCCTGACAGCCCTGATCTCTTACAGGAGAATATGATAGTACAATTAACCCCTTTAGGTGCCGCACCTGAAGAGGTTAATTGTGCTATCATATCCCCCTGTAAGAGATCGGGTGGTGCCAGGCAGCAGGGGGCAGTCTTGTACCAAGTTTGCAGTGTATTCTAACCTGAAGCGTCCCCATCACCATGGGAACGCCTCTGTGTTAGAATATACTGTCGGAAATGAGTTTCACGATGTAGCTCATATCCGACAGTATATTCTAACGTAGAGGCGTTCCCATGGTGATGGGGACGCTTCAAGTTATGTTCGGGTGTCCGCCTGGCCGTGCGGAAGGCAAGCGGATCCGTCCAGACTTATAATGTAAGTCAATGGGGACGGATCCGTTTGAAGATGACACACTGTGGCTCAATTTTCAAACGGATCCGTCCCCCATTGACTTTCAATGTAAAGTCTGGACGGATCCGTCTGAGGCTACTTTCACACTTAGAAATGTTTTAACAATATAATGCAGACGGATCCGTTCTGAACGGAGCCACCGTCTGCATTATGAACACAAGTGTGAAAGTAAAGGGACTCCTGACTTTACATTGAAAGTCAATGGGGACGGATCCGTTTGCAATTGCACCATATTGTGTCAACTTCAAACGGATCCGTCCCCATTGACTTGCATTGTAATTCAGGACGGATCCGTTTGGCTCCGCACGGCCAGGCGGACGCCAAAACGACTTTTTTTTCATGTCCGTGGATCCTCCAAAAATCAAGGAAGACCCACGGACGAAAAAACGGTCACGGATCACGGACCCACGGACCCCGTTTTTGCGGACCGTGAAAAAAAACGGTCGTGTGCATGAGGCCTATCTCTGTGGAGTCTCCAATCCTGGTTTAGGCTCACAATGTCTGATGGAAATCACTGACCAAACACTGACATGTGAATGAGTCTTAAATCTATAAAGCCTCATTCAGATGTCAGTGTTTGGTCAGTGATTTCCATCAGTGATTGTGAGCTAAAAACAGGACTGGAGCCTCCACAGACATAAGGTGTAAGGGAAAGATCTGCTCCTGTTCTGTGTTTAGAGCCGCACCTGGTTTTGGATCAAAATCACTGATGGAAATCACTGACCAAAACACTGACGTGTGAATGAGGCTTAAGTACTACAGTTTCCATACTCGAATACCATGCTTATATCAGAAAGTTAGATGAGGAGGGGAAAGTTATGGATATAAGGCTCTATGTTGTTGCTAAATAATAATGTGTAATATTTTTGCTTTGAGTCAGAAAAGTGTTCAGAGCAGTTGTCACTTTTCTTTTGCCACTTATCGGTGACGAAAAAAATCATATGGGTCGGTAAGGCTACTTTCACACTAGCGTTCGGGGTTCCGCTTGTGAGTTCCGTTTGAAGGCTCTCACAAGCGGCCCCGAACGGATCCGTCCAGCCCTAATGCATTCTGAGTGGACGCGGATCCGCTCAGAATGCATCGGTCTGGCAGCGTTCAGCCTCCGCTCCGCTCAGCAGGCGGACACCTGAACGCTGCTTGCAGCGTTCGGGTGTCCGCCTGGTCGTGCGGATGCAAGCGGATCCGTCCAGACTTACAATGTAAGTCCATGGGGACGGATCCGTTTGAATATGACAGACTATGGCTCAATTTTCAAACTGATCCGTCCCCCATTGACTTTTAATGTAAAGTCTGGACGGATCCGTCTGAGGCTACTTTCACACTTAGAATTTTTTTTTACAATATAATGCAGACGGATCCGTTCTGAACGGATCCACCGTCTGCATTATATGAGCGGATCCGTCTCAGACAGATCCGCTCTGAACGCAAGTGTGAAAGTAGCCTAATTGTGCAGTTTTTGGACTTTGTTTTGATACCTTTCAGCGTTATTTCATTTGAGAGTTTACTTTAGTATCACATCAGCAATTGGACCTATGTTTGTTCAGGGCTTCATTGTGCAGTTTCCTTTCTTCTGGTGTTGCATCTTTATATGAGTTCCTCTCTGTAACCTTTATAACAATTATGCAAGTATTTATATGCATTTATTATTTCAGTCATGTATTTGCTTCATAATTTCTGGGGACTGTGATCTTCTTTCTGTAGTGTGACTCATTTTTATCTAATCAAGATTTGTAAGCTACTTTTTTAAAAAAAATAAAGTATTAATTTTTAGAGTTGAGCGAACCCGAACTGTAAAGTTTGGGTTCATA
Organism: Bufo gargarizans; assembly: GCF_014858855.1. Taxonomy (NCBI): domain Eukaryota; kingdom Metazoa; phylum Chordata; class Amphibia; order Anura; family Bufonidae; genus Bufo; species Bufo gargarizans. Next base: position 461,428,470 of record NC_058080.1, on the reverse strand, counting down.
CCGAACTTTAGGTTTTTCGACACCCGGACGCGAACCCAAACATTTACGTAAAAGTTTGGGTTCGGTGTTCGGCGCTTTCTTGGCTCTTTTTGTAAGGCTGTACAGCAGCCAATGAACAAGCGTCATACTACTTGCCCCAAAAGGCCTTCATTGGCCAACTTTGGCCAACTGCAGCATGTGACCCAGCCTCTATTTAAGCTGGAGTCACGTAGCGCCGCCCGTCACTCTGCTCGGATTAGTGTAGGGAGAGGCTGCAGCTGCTGTGAGGGAGAGATCAGGGGCAAATCTTATGAAGAACTGCTTTTTTACTCAGCGATCTACAGCAAATGTGTTTTGTGGGTGCAGTGCACAGTTTTTTTTAAGCCTGTCCTGAGCCAACTACTGCTGAAAACAAACTTTTTTTTACTTCAGTTTGTCAATATCAATACATAATCGGCAGGCATTTTATGAAACGATAGTGCACCAGCACAAGCTATCTGCATGTCTACAAGTCCAGAAATACAGCTTTTTGCTTACTAGAGTTCAAATTATTATTATTTTTTTTTCATATAGTGCACATCTAGGATTATAGGTGCATAAATGAGTGTTACATTTAGGCCAGAAACACAGCTTTTTGCTTACTGGGGTGAAAAAAACCCATCTGTTTCATATAGTGCACATCTAGGATTAGACGTGCATAAGTGAGTGTCACATTTAGGCCAGAAATACAGCTTTTTGCTTACTGGGGTGAAAAAACACTCTGATATGCTGCACATCTGGGATTAGACATGCATAAGTGACTGTGAAATTTAGGCCACAAATACAGCTTTCTCATACTAGGGCATACTGGGGTGAAAAAAAACCCATCTGTTTCATATAGTGCACATCTAGGATTAGACGTGCATAAGTGAGTGTCACATTTAGGCCAGAAATACAGCTTTTTGCTTACTGGGGTGAAAAAACACTCTGATATGCTGCACATCTGGGATTAGACATGCATAAGTGACTGTGAAATTTAGGCCACAAATACAGCTTTCTCATACTAGGGCATACTGGGGTGAAAAAAACCCATCTGTTTCATATAGTGCACATCTAGGATTAGACGTGCATAAATGAGTGTCACATTTAGGCCAGAAATACGGCTTTGTGCTTACTGGGGTGAAAAAACCCTCTGATATACTGCACATCTGGGATTACACGTGCATAAGTTACTGTGAAATTTAGACCACAAATACCGCTGTCATATAGAGTTAAAAAAAAAATTAGAGTGCAATACCCTACATCAGGGTTTTTATTGGCGGTTATTTATTTTTAACAGACTTAACCACTTTAAACTTTGCTTTGTGAACACTAACTATGAGGCAAACATCTAATAAGGGATGCGGTTATGGTCGTGGTGGTGGTGTTGGTGGAGCCTTTGGTGCAGGGAGAGGACGTGGCCGTTCTGCCACAGCTACACTTCCTACTGAACCTACTACCTCAGGTCCCAGTAGCCGCCAGAATCTACAGCGATGTTTGGTCAGGCCTAATGCCGTTCTAAGGATGGTAAGGCCTGAGCAAGTACAGGCGCTAGTCAATTGGGTGGCCGACAGTGGATCCAGCACGTTCACATTATCTCCCACCCAGTCTTCTGCAGAAAGCGCTCAGGTGGCGGCTGAAACCCATGCCCATCAGTCTGTCACATCACCCCCGTGCATATCGGGGAACCTGTCTGAGCCTCAGGTCATGCAGCAGTCTCTTATGCTGTTTGAAGACTCTGCTGGCAGGGTTTCCCAAGGGCATCCACCTAGCCCTTCCCCAGGGGTGGAAGACATAGAATGCACTGACGCACAACCACTTATGTTTCCTGATGAGGACATGGGAATACCACCTCAGCGCGTCTCTGATTATGACGAAACAAAGGTGCCAACTGCTGCGTCTTTCTGCAGTGTGAAGACCGAAAAGGAAGCCAGGGAGTAAGACTGGGTGGAAGATAATGTAGGGGACGATGAGGTCCTAGACCACACATGGAATGAAGTTCGTGCCACTGACTTTCAAAGTTCAGAGGAAGAGGCAGTGGTGAGACCGAGCCAACAGCGTAGCAACAGAGGGAGCAGGGTGCAAAAACAGAGCAGCCGTCGCCAAAGCTGTTCGCCTGCTACTGGCCACCATCACCAGGGACCGAGCACACCAAAGGCAGCTTCAAGGAGTTCCCTGGCAAGGCACTTCTTCACACAATGTGCTGAAGACAAGACCCGAGTGGTTTGCACGCTGTGCCATCAGAGCCTGAAGCAAAGCAATAACGTTCTGAACCTTAGCACAACCTGCATGACCAGGCATCTACATGCAAGACACAGGCTGCAGTGGAGTAAGCACCTTCAAAACCAAGAAAGGGCTCAGGCCCCTCCTGCTCCCTCTTCTGCTGCTGCCTCGTCCTCTTCCTCCGCCTCTGGAGGAACGTTGGCACCTGCCGCCCAGCAAACAGAGGATGTACCACCAACAACACCACCTCCGTCACCAAGCATCTCCACCATGTCACACGGAAACGTTCAGCTCTCCATCTCACAAACCTTGCAGAGAAAGCGTAAATTCCCACCTAGCCACCCTCGATCTCTGGCCCTGAATGCCAGCATTTCTAAACTACTGGCCTTTGAAATGCTGTCATTCAGGCTGGTGGAGACGGACAGCTTCAAACAGCTCATTGCTGTCCACAGTACGTCGTTCCCAGCCGCCACTACTTCTCCAAGAGAGCCGTGCCCTCCCTGCACAACCAAGTATCGGATAAAATCAAGTGTGCACTGCGCAACACCATCTGTGGCAAGGTCCACCTAACCACAGATACGTGGACCAGTAAGCACGGCCATGGACGCTATATCTCCCTAACTGCACACTGGGTAAATGTAGTGGCGGCTGGGCCCCAGGCGGAGAGCTGTTTGGTGCACGTCCTTCCGCCGCCAAGGATACCAGGGCATCATTCTTTGCCTCCTGTTGCCTCCTCTTCCTACTCGGCTTCCTCCTCTTCTACCACCTTCTCATCCGGTCAGCGACACACCTTCACCACCAACTTCAGCACAGCCCGGGGTAAACGTCAGCAGGCCATTCTGAAACTGATGTGTTTGGGGGACAGGTCCCACACCGCGCAGGAGTTGTGGCGGGGTATAGAACAACAGACCGATGAGTGGTTGCTGCCAGTGAGCCTCAGGCCTGGTGGTGTGCGATAATGGGCGAACTCTCGTTGCAGCTCTGGGACTAGCCGGTTTGACGCACATCCCTTGCTTGGCGCATGTGCTGAATTTGGTGGTGCAGAAATTCATTCACAACTACCCTGACATGTCAGAGCTTCTGTGTAAAGTGCGGGCCATCTGTGCGCACTTCTGGCGTTCTCATCCTGCCGCCGCTCGGCTGTCTGCTCTACAGCGTAACTTCGGCCTTCCCGCTCACCGCCTCATATGCGATGCGTCCGAGCAGTAGTGATGTCCCGAACTATTCGCCGGCGAATAGTTCCCGTCGAACATAGCTTGTTCACGTTCGCCGCTGCGGGCAAACATATGCGATGTTCGGTCCGCCCCCCTATACATCATCATTGAGTAAACTTTGACCATGTACCTCACAGTCAGCAGACACATTCCAGCCAATCAGCAGGACCCTCCCACCTCCTGGACAGCATCCATTTTAGATTCATTCGGAAACTGCATTCACAGTGAGAGGAGGGAGAGTACTGCTGCTGCTGATTCAATAGGGAAAGCGTTAGCTAGGGCATTGTTCTGTTTCCACAGACTCATCTGCTGTAAGGACAGCATCCTGACAGCACCCCAAAAAGCCCTTTTCAGGGCTTGTACATCAGTGTGCTTTTTTTTTGTATATATATATATATATGTATATATATTGCAGTTGCCTGGCTGCCCTTGTGTGAGAGACTGCAGGCTCAGTCATAGACAGCACTGTGTGCACAGTGCACACCATTCATACAGGGTGTGACAGAAAATACATACTGTATTGTGCTCACTGGCTAATGGCTAGGCCTGCACTCATACTGTTACAGGGTGTCATTCACCCAAATACCTTGCAGTAAAAAAAATATTGAAAATTTTTCTGTGATCTATTCACATTTGCAAGCCCATGTGTGTCAGGCCCACACATACTGTATTGTGCCCACTGGCTAGTGGCTAGGCCTCCACTCATACCGTTACAGGGTGTCATTCACCCAAATATCTTGCAGAAAAAAAATATTAAATTAAAAAATTTTCTGTGATCTAATCACATTTGCAAGCCTGTGTGCGTCAGGCCCACACATTCTGTATTGTGCCCACTGGCTAGTGTCTAGGCCTGCACTCATAACGTTACAGGGTGTCATTCACCCAAATACCTTGCAGAAAAAAAAAAATTCTATTGAAAATGTTTCTGTGATATAATCACATTTGCAAGTCTGTGTGTGTCAGGCCCACACAGACTGTACTGTGCCCACTGCCCACCACTTATATAGGGTGGCACAGTACCTTGCACCCATAGTAACACTTATCTAATAAAAAAAATGACAGGCAGAGGCACCCGGCCGTGTTCGTGGTGCTGTGATTTCCACTGGCCCTGGAATAATGCCCAGTGTTCAGAGGACACATACCCTGAACCCAAAAAATTCGGAGAAAATAGTTGACTGGCTTACACAGAACACCCAATCTTCAACAGCTTCCGCTAAGAACCTTGACGCACCATCCTCCTCCAGCTCAGCTTTGGTCACCTGCTCTCAAGTTACCACTCTCCCGCCCGCCGCCACCACCACCACTACCACCACAGCCACCACAGCCACTTCACTTGATCCCTCAGAGGAGTTATTTACACATCAAGTGGATGAAATTAGTGATGCGCAACTATTATTGCCAGGGGATGTAGATAACAGGGATATGTCTCAGTCAGGCAGCATTACACACATGGACGTACAGTGTGATGATCATGATGATGTTGTACCCGCTGCTGCTTCCTTTGAGGTGTCAGATACATGTGAAGTGGTTGATGATGACGATGTGTCCGTGGATGCCACGTGGGTGCCTGCTCGAAGAGAAGAAGAAGAGGGGGAAAGTTCAGAAGGGGAAACAGAGAGAATGAGGAGACAAGTTGGAAGCAGGGGGAGGTCTTCGCAAGGAGCTAGTGGCACAGTCAGACAGCATGTATCGGCACCCGGGGTCAGCCAGACAGCACGCCAATCAACGCATGCTGTTGCCACCACCAGAATGCCGTCATTGCAAAGCTCAGCAGTGTGGCATTTTTTTTCTGTGTCTGCCTCTGACAACAGCAATGCCATTTGCAACATGTGCCAAAAGAAACTGAGTTGTTGGAAATTCAACACCCACCTAGGTACAACTGCTTTGCGAAGGCACATGATCACACATCACAAACGCCTATTGGATGAACACATGATGACGAGTAGAAGCAGCATACAAGCTCAAAGCCACCATCCTCCTCCTGGTCCAGCATCTTCAGCCACGTCAACCACTGCTGTTGCCCCCTCTCAACCACTCGCCACTCCGCCTCTCATCTTGAGCAGTTCCATCTCATCTGCCCACAGTCAGGTGTCTGTAAAGGAAATGTTTGAGCGTAAGAAGCCAATGTCACAGTCACCCCCTTGCCCGGCGTCTGACAGCTGGCTTGTCAGAACTCTTAGCCCGCCAGCTTTTACCATACCAGCTGGTGGAGTCTGAGGCCTTCAAAAAATTTGTCGCTATTGGGACACCACAGTGGAAGGTACCCGGACATTTTTTTTTTTCTAATAAGGCAATCCCAAACCTCTACTCAGTGATTGAAAAGGAAGTCATGGCATCTCTGGCATACAGTGTTGGGGCAAGGGTCCATCTGACCACAGATACCTGGTCTGCAAAACACGGTCAGGGCAGGTATATCACCTACACTGCGCATTGGGTCAACCTGCTGACGGCTGCCAAGCTTGGAATGCGTGGCTCTGCAGCGGAGTTGGTGACACCGCCAAGAGTTGCAGGCAGGCCTACTGCCACCTCCTCTACTCCTCCTACTCCATCCTCTTCCATAACCTCCTTGGCTGAGTCCTCTTTTGCTGCGGCGTCTGGCTGCACATCAACTGAATCCCTCCAGCTCCCCAGGGTCTATTCCACATCCCGGATACAACAGTGTCACACTGTCTTGGGGTTGACTTGCCTGAAAGCAGAGAGCCACACCGGAACAGCACTCCTGTCCACCCTGAACGCACAGGTGGATCAGTGGCTGACCCCGCACCAACTGGAGATCGGGAAAGTGGTGTGTGACAATGGAAGCAATTTGTTGGCGGCATTAAATTTGGGCAAGTTGTCACATGTCACATGGCACATGTGATGAATCTCATCGTACAACGCATTGTGTCTAAGTACCCAGGCTTACAGTATGTCCTCAAGCAAGACAGGAAGGTGTGTGGCCATTTCAGGCGTTCCTACACGGCCATGGCGCACTTTTCAGACATTCAGCGCCGAAACAACATGCCAGTGAGGCGCTTGATTTGCTCAGCCCGACACGTTGGAATTCAACACTCCTAATGTTCGACCACCTGCTCCAACAAGAAAAAGCTGTCAACGAGTATTTCTATGACCGGGGTGCTAGGACAGCCTCTGCGGAGCTGGGATTTTTTTTGCCACGTTACTGGACGCTCATGCGCAATGCCTGTAGGTCCATGCGTCCTTTTAAGGCAACGCTGCAAGAGGAGTATGAGGAAGAGGAGTCAGAGGAGGAATGTGGCTTTGAGGAGGAGGAAGACCAACCACAGCAGGCATCCCAGGGTGCTCGTTGTTGTCACCTATCTGGGACCCGTGGTCTTGTACGTGGCTGGGGGTTGAACAGACCGTCATTGACATCAGTGAGGAGGAGGAACGGGAAATGAGTAGCTCGGCATCCAACCTTGTGCAAATGGGGTCTTTCATGCTGTCATGTCTGTTGAGGGACCCTTGTATGAAAAGGATGAAGGAGAACGACCTGTACTGGGTGGCCACGCTACTAGACCAAATTACCGGAAGTCAGAAAGGATGCAGCAGTTCAAAACTATACTAAAAAATATGCTTTACACAGCTTATAAGGGGGATGTCACAGCACAACGGGAATCTAACTGGGGTAGAGGTGAAAGTAATCCTCTTCCTACCACGACCACGGCGGCAAGGACAGGACGCTTTACAGATGTGTTGTTGATGGAGGACATGCAGAGCTTTTTCAGTCCTACACATCGCCACAGCCCTTCGGGATACAGCCTTAGAGAACGACTCGACCGACAGGTGGCAGACTACCTCGCCTTAACTGCAGATATTGACACTCTGAGGAGCGATGAATCCCTTGACTACTGGGCGTGCAGGCTTGACCTGTGGCCTGAGCTATCCCAGTTTGCGATAGAACTTCTGGCCTGCCCCGCTTCAAGTGTCCTGTCAGAAAGGACCTTCAGTGCAGCAGGATGCATTGTCACTGACAAAAGAAGTTGCCTCGGTCAAAAAAGTGTTGATTACCTCACCTTCATTAAGATGAATGAGGCATGGATCCCGAAGGGACTGACAGTAGGGGATACGTTTAACTAACAAAAGGCCTGATGACATGCCTTGGCCTCAAAATGGTCCCCACGCTGCTGTATTTAAGGTCTGTATACCGGATGACTTTCATGAATTCTCCGCCACCAACTAGGGTTCAAGCCACAATGTTTTAGTCACCTTTCTGCCTTGAAAACATCAATTTTTCCGGCCGCTGCTACAACAGCGGCTGCAACAACAGCGGCTGCAACAATAACTTTGTTTTTCAGGCATGCGTACATGCCTATTTCTTCTGGCCTCTGGTGCTGCACTGTGGCTGCAAAAACAAAACAAACAAAAAAAGGCACATACAAGTGTCAATTCCCCTTTCGTGATCCTTACCTTGTTGTGGTGAAGGGGCTTGCGTATCACAATGAAGCGATCATCACCTCTATGAGTGTGTTGGCAATGTTGCCACACCCCAGATGATAAGGCCGTTGCTTCATTATGATCAGACCAAAAGCGATCAGGACGGCTGGATGTTTTTTCATAGAAAAAACTTAAATTTTATTTTATTTTTTTAAGTTGTTTGGGTGGGTTTTTAATACATAAAATAAAAAAAATCATAATAAAGTCTCTTAATAGTTTATTAGAAATAATGCAGACAATTTAAAAAATTCCCATCAATTCCAATACAAATCAAGTACAAAGCTCAGAACTAGAGTTGAGCGAACACCTGGATGTTCGGGTTCGAGAAGTTCGGCCGAACATCCCGGAAATGTTCGGGTTCGGGATCCGAACCCGATCCGAACTTCGTCCCGAACCCGAACCCCATTGAAGTCAATGGGGACCCGAACTTTTCGGCACTAAAAAGGCTGTAAAACAGCCCAGGAAAGAGCTAGAGGGCTGCAAAAGGCAGCAACATGTAGGTAAATCCCCTGCAAACAAATGTGGATAGGGAAATGAATTAAAATAAAAATTAAATAAATAAAAATTAACCAAAATCAATTGGAGAGAGGTTCCATAGCAGAGAATCTGGCTTCCCGTCACCCACCACTGGAACAGTCCATTCTCAGATATTTAGGCCCCGGCACCCAGGCAGAGGAGAGAGGTCCCGTAACAGAGAATCTGTCTTCATGTCAGCAGAGAATTAGTCTGCATGTCATAGCAGAGAATGAGGCTTCACGTCAGCCACCACTGCAACAGTCCATTGGCATATATTTAGGCCCAGCACACACACAGGCAGAGGAGAGAGGTCCCGTAACAGACAATCTGGCTTCATGTCAGCAGAGAATCAGTCTGCATGTCATAGCAGAGAATCAGGCTTCACGTCAGCCACCACTGCAACAGTCCATTGGCATATATTTAGGCCCAGCACACACACAGGCAGAGGAGAGAGGTCCCGTAACAGAGAATCTGGCTTCATGTCAGCAGAGAATCAGTCTGCATGTCATAGCAGAGAATGAGGCTTCACGTCACCCACCACTGCAACAGTCCATTGGCATATATTTAGGCCTAGCACACAGGCAGAGCAGAGAGGTCCCGTAACAGACAATCTGGCTTCATGTCAGCAGAGAATCAGTCTGCATGTCATAGCAGAGAATGAGGCTTCACGTCAGCCACCACTGCAACAGTCCATTGGCATATATTTAGGCCTAGCACACAGGCAGAGCAGAGAGGTCCCGTAACAGACAATCTGGCTTCATGTCAGCAGAGAATCAGTCTGCATGTCATAGCAGAGAATCAGGCTTCACGTCAGCCACCACTGCAACAGTCCATTGTCATAAATTTAGGCCCAGCACCCAGGCAGAGGAGAGAGGTCCCGTAACAGACAATCTGGCTTCATGTCAGCAGAGAATTAGTCTGCATGTCATAGCAGAGAATCAGGCTTCATGTCAGCCACCACTGCAACAGTCCATTGGCATATATTTAGGCCCAGCACCCAGGCAGAGGAGGGAGGTCCCGTAACAGAGAATCTGTCTTCATGTCAGCAGAGAATCAGTCTGCATGTCATAGCAGAGAATGAGGCTTCACGTCACCCACCACTGCAACAGTCCATTGGCATATATTTAGGCCTAGCACACAGGCAGAGCAGAGAGGTCCCGTAACAGACAATCTGGCTTCATGTCAGCAGAGAATCAGTCTGCATGTCATAGCAGAGAATCAGGCTTCACGTCAGCCACCACTGCAACAGTCCATTGGCATATATTTAGGCCTAGCACACAGGCAGAGCAGAGAGGTCCCGTAACAGACAATCTGGCTTCATGTCAGCAGAGAATCAGTCTGCATGTCATAGCAGAGAATGAGGCTTCACGTCAGCCACCACTGCAACAGTCCATTGGCATATATTTAGGCCTAGCACACAGGCAGAGCAGAGAGGTCCCGTAACAGACAATCTGGCTTCATGTCAGCAGAGAATCAGTCTGCATGTCATAGCAGAGAATCAGGCTTCACGTCAGCCACCACTGCAACAGTCCATTGTCATAAATTTAGGCCCAGCACCCAGGCAGAGGAGAGAGGTCCCGTAACAGACAATCTGGCTTCATGTCAGCAGAGAATTAGTCTGCATGTCATAGCAGAGAATCAGGCTTCATGTCAGCCACCACTGCAACAGTCCATTGGCATATATTTAGGCCCAGCACCCAGGCAGAGGAGGGAGGTCCCGTAACAGAGAATCTGTCTTCATGTCAGCAGAGAATCAGTCTGCATGTCATAGCAGAGAATGAGGCTTCACGTCAGCCACCACTGCAACAGTCCATTGGCATATATTTAGGCCTAGCACACAGGCAGAGGAGAGGTTCATTCAACTTTGGGTAGCCTCGCAATATAATGGTAAAATGAAAATAAAAATAGGATTGAATGAGGAAGTGCCCTGGAGTCCAATAATATATGGTTATGGGGAGGTAGTTAATGTCTAATCTGGACAAGGGACGGACAGGTCCTGTGGGATCCATGCCTGGTTCATTTTTATGAACGTCAGCTTGTCCACATTGGCTGTAGACAGGCGGCTGCGTTTGTCTGTAATGACGCCCCCTGCCGTGCTGAATACACGTTCAGACAAAACGCTGGCTGCCGGGCAGGCCAGCACCTCCAAGGCATAAAAGGCTAGCTCTGGCCACGTGGACAATTTAGAGACCCAGAAGTTGAATGGGGCCGAACCATCAGTCAGTACGTGGAGGGGTGTGCACACGTACTGTTCCACCATGTTAGTGAAATGTTGCCTCCTGCTAACACGTTGCGTATCAGGTGGTGGTGCAGTTAGCTGTGGCGTGTTGACAAAAGTTTTCCACATCTCTGCCATGCTAACCCTGCCCTCAGAGGAGCTGGCCGTGACACAGCTGCCTTGGCGACCTCTTGCTCCTCCTCTGCCTTGGCCTTGGGCTTCCACTTGTTCCCCTGTGACATTTGGGAATGCTCTCAGTAGCGCGTCTACCAACGTGCGCTTGTACTCGCGCATCTTCCTATCACGCTCCAGTGCAGGAAGTAAGGTGGGCACATTGTCTTTGTAGCGTGGATCCAGCAGGGTGGCAACCCAGTAGTCCGCACAGGTTAAAATGTGGGCAACTCTGCTGTCGTTGCGCAGGCACTGCAGCATGTAGTCGCTCATGTGTGCCAGGCTGCCCAGGGGTAAGGACAAGCTGTCCTCTGTGGGAGGCGTATCGTCATCGTCCTGCCTTTCCCCCCAGCCACGCACCAGTGATGGACCCGAGCTGCGTTGGGTGCCACCCCGCTGTGACCATGCTTCATCCTCATCCTCCTCCACCTCCTCCTCATCCTCGTCCTCCTCGTCCTCCAGTAGTGGGCCCTGGCTGGCCACATTTGTACCTGGCCTCTGCTGTTGCCAAAAACCTCCCTCTGAGTCACTTCGAAGAGACTGGCCTGAAAGTGCTAAAAATGACCCCTCTTCCTCCTCCTCCTCCTCCTCCTCCTGGGCCACCTCCTCTTCCATCATCGCCCTAAGTGTTTTCTCAAGGAGACATAGAAGTGGTATTGTAACGCTGATAACGGTGTCATCGCCACTGGCCATGTTGGTGGAGTACTCGAAACAGCGCAACAGGGCACACAGGTCTCGCATGGAGGCCCAGTCATTGGTGGTGAAGTGGTGCTGTTCTGTAGTGCGACTGACCCGTGCGTGCTGCAGCTGAAACTCCACTATGGCCTGCTGCTGCTCGCACAGTCTGTCCAGCATGTGCAAGGTGGAGTTCCACCTGGTGGGCACGTCGCATATGAGGCGGTGAGCGGGAAGGCCGAAGTTACGCTGTAGCGCAGACAGGCGAGCAGCAGCAGGATGTGAACGCCGGAAGCGCGAACAGACGGCCCGCACTTTATGCAGCAGCTCTGACATGTCGGGGTAGTTGTGAATGAACTTCTGCACCACCAAATTCAGCACATGCGCCAAGCAAGGGATGTGCGTCAAATTGGCTAGTCCCAGAGCTGCAACGAGATTTCGCCCATTATCACACACCACCAGGCCGGGCTTGAGGCTCACCGGCAGCAACCACTCGTCGGTCTGTTGTTCTATACCCCGCCACAACTCCTGTGCGGTGTGGGGCCTGTCCCCCAAACATATGAGTTTCAGAATGGCCTGCTGACGTTTACCCCGGGCTGTGCTGAAGTTGGTGGTGAAGGTGTGTGGCTGACTGGATGAGCAGGTGGAAGAAGAGGAGGAGGAAGCCGAGAAGGAGGAGGTGGCAACAGGAGGCAAAGAATGTTGCCCTGCGATCCTTGGCGGCGGAAGGACGTGCGCCAAACAGCTCTCCGCCTGGGGCCCAGCTGCCACTACATTTACCCAGTGTGCAGTTAGGGAGATATAGCGTCCCTGGCCGTGCTTACTGGTCCACGTATCTGTGGTTAGGTGGACCTTGCCACAGATGGCGTTGCGCAGTGCACACTTGATTTTATCGGATACTTGGTTGTGCAGGGAAGGCACGGCTCTCTTGGAGAAGTAGTGCCGGCTGGGAACAACATACTGTGGGACAGCAAGCGACATGAGCTGTTTGAAGCTGTCTGTGTCCACCAGCCTAAATGACAGCATTTCATAGGCCAGTAGTTTAGAAATGCTGGCATTCAGGGCCAGGGATCGAGGGTGGCTAGGTGGGAATTTACGCTTTCTATCAAATGTTTGTGAGATGGAGAGCTGAACGCTGGCGTGTGACATGGTTGAGACGCTTGGTGACGGAGGTGGTGGTGGTGGTGTTGGTGGTACATCCCCTGTTTGCTGGGCGGCAGGTGCCAACGTTCCTCCAGAGGCGGAGGAAGAGGCCGAGGCGGCAGCAGCAGAATAGGCCGAGGCGGCAGCAGCAGAAGAGGTAGCAGGGGGAGCCTGAGTGACTTCCTTGGTTTTAAGGTGTTTACTCCACTGCAGTTCATGCTTTGCATGCAGGTGCCTGGTCATGCAGGTTGTGCTCAGGTTCAGAACGTTAATGCCTCGCTTCAGGCTCTGATGGCACAGCGTGCAAACCACTCGGGTCTTGTCGTCAGCACATTGTTTGAAGAAGTGCCATGCCAGGGAACTCCTTGAAGCTGCCTTTGGGGTGCTCGGTCCCAGATGGCGGCGGTCAGTAGCAGGCGGAGTCTCTTGGCGGCGGGTGTTCTGCTTTTGCCCACTGCTCCCTCTTTTGCTACGCTGTTGGCTCGGTCTCACCACTGCCTCTTCCTCCGAACTGTGAAAGTCAGTGGCACGACCTTCATTCCATGTGGGGTCTAGGACCTCATCGTCCCCTGCATCGTCTTCCACCCAGTCTTGATCCCTGACCTCCTGTTCAGTCTGCACACTGCAGAAAGACGCAGCAGTTGGCACCTGTGTTTCGTCATCATCAGAGACATGCTGAGGTGGTATTCCCATGTCCTCATCATCAGGAAACATAAGTGGTTGTGCGTCAGTGCATTCTATGTCTTTCACCGCTGGGGAAGGGCTAGGTGGATGCCCTTGGGAAACCCTGCCAGCGGAGTCTTCAAACAGCATAAGAGACTGCTGCATAACTTGAGGCTGAGACAGTTTCCCTGGTATGCATGGGGGTGATGTGACAGACTGATGGGGTTGGTTTTCAGGCGCCATCTGTGCGCTTTCTGCAGAAGACTGGGTGGGAGATAATGTGAACGTGCTGGATCCACTGTCGGCCACCCAATTGACTAATGCCTGTACCTGCTCAGGCCTTACCATCCTTAGAACGGCATTGGGCCCCACCATATATCGCTGTAAATTCTGGCGGCTACTGGGACCTGAGGTAGTTGGTACACTAGGACGTGTGGATGTGGCAGAACGGCCACGTCCTCTCCCAGCACCAGAGGGTCCACTAACACCACCACGACCATGTCCACGTCCGCGTCCCTTACTAGATGTTTTTCTCATTGTTATGGTTCACCACAACAACAAATATATTATTTGGCCCAATGTATTGTATTCAAATTCAGCGGGATATAAATTTGAGGCCTAGTATTTAGGCGCTGGGTGACCGGTATGGATTTAGTGACAGAATTAGACTTGGAAATGCACAGAAGCGTGTGTGTGAAGTTATTCTGAATGACCCTATGTGCACCTTCAATATGATCTACCCTTTTAGGGATAGATTTCAAATAGCTCTGATATAGCAGAAACGACTAAATTATGAAATTGCTAAATTGGGAATTGTATTTCAACCCAGAACAAAAAATGTGCTTTGACGGACACTAAATAACTTTCCCAGCCACAACAGGACAGCGGTAACGAGAGATTTAGCGGGATATAAATTTGAGGCCTAGTATTTAGGCGCTGGGTGACAGGTATGGGTTTAGTGACAGAATTAGATTTGGAAATGCACAGTAGCGGGTGTGTGAAGTTATTCTGAATGACCCTATGTGCACCTTGAATATTATATACCCTTTTAGGGATAGATTTCAAATAGCTCTGATATAGCAGAAACCACTAAATTATGAAATTGCTAAATTGGGAATTGTATTTCAACCCAGAACAAGAAATGTGCTTGAACGGACACTAAATAACTCGCCCAGCTACAGCACTAGGGACAGATTTAGCGGGATATAAATTTGAGGCCTAGTATTTAGGCGCTGGGTGACAGGTATGGGTTTAGTGCCAGAATTAGACTTGGAAATACACAGTAGCGGGTGTGTGTGAAGTTATTCTGAATGACCCAATGTGCACCTTGAATATTATATTCCCTTTTAGGGATAGATTTCAAATAGCTCTGATATAGCAGAAACCACTAAATTATGAAATTGCTAAATTGGGAATTGTATTTCAACCCAGAACAAGAAATGTGCTTGAACGGACACTAAATAACTCGCCCAGCTACAGCACTAAGGACAGATTTAGCGGGATATAAATTTGAGGCCTAGTATTTAGGCGCTGGGTGACCGGTATGGATTTAGTGACAGAATTAGACTGGGATATGGCCAAAAAATAAACAGACTATTGCTGGTTAAATGCACTTCGTGTGACAGCTTCACCCTGATGTAGGCTTTAGCCAAAAAACAACCACACCATTGAGGGTTAAATGCACTTGGTGACAGGCGCAGCTTGCCCCTGATTTAGTATATGGCCAAAAAATGAACAGACTATTGCTGGTTAAATGCACTTGGTGTGACAGCTTCACCCTGATGTAGGCTTTAGCCAAAAAACAACCACACCATTGAGGGTTAAATGCACTTGGTGACAGGCGCAGCTTGCCCCTGATTTTGTATATGGCCAAAAAATGAACAGACTATTGCTGGTTAAATGCACTTGGTGTGACAGCTTCACCCTGATGTAGGCTTTAGCCAAAAAACAACCACACCATTGAGGGTTAAATGCACTTGGTCGCAGCTTGTGCTGGCGCACCACAAGACACAAAATGGCCGCCGATCACCCCAGAAAAATGTGACTGACAAACGGTCTGGGCAGCCTAAAAACAGTGAGCAATTGAGGATCAGCAGCTCAATGATCCACAGCTGCAGATCGATCAGTTAATCAAGTCCTTTGGAGGAGTTAATCTGCCTAATCTCGCCCTACTGTCGCAGCCGCAACCTCTCCCTACGCTAATCAGAGCAGAGTGACGGGCGGCGCTATGTGACTCCAGCTTAAATAGAGGCTGGGTCACATGGTGCTCTGGCCAATCACAGCCATGCCAATAGTAGGCATGGCTGTGATGGCCTCTTGGGGCAAGTAGTATGACGCTTGTTGATTGGCTGCTTTGCAGCCTTTCAAAAAGCGCCAAGAAAGCGTCACAAAAGCGCGAAGAAAGCGACGAACACCGAACCCGAACCCGGACTTTTACGAAAATGTCCGGGTTCGGGTCCGTGTCACGGACACCCCAAAATTCGGTACGAACCCGAACTATACAGTTCGAGTTCGCTCATCCCTACTCAGAACTAAATTATTCCAGGATGTCGTAATGGTTCGTTAATTTGACAATGGTTAATTAATTCTAAACACGTCCCCGGATAGGGGACGTAACAGGGATTAAACTGATAGGAATAGTACTAATTAAGACACCACTCATATAGGCACATTGCTCCGTGCACGCGCAGTGCCCCAACTTGGGAGTGAGAGGACCGACCAAGCTGCTTTTTCCATCTCCCGGTTTCTAAAATCAATTCAGTTTGGTGTATCAGAGTTTGGTCTGTCACTGTGAAGGCAGTCGAAGGTACCCGGCCTAAATTTTTTTTTCACAAAAGGCAATCCCACCCTGATATGGGACGTAACAGGGATTAAACTGATGAGAAGAGAGAACTACAGGAAATACCACTCATATCGGGTGTGACAGTAAATTGCACGGCACAGACGCAGTGACCGTGGCGTGGATTCAAACAAAGGGGAGGGAGCCAGCGATTTTTTAACCATCTCCCCATTCGAAAAATAAATTCAATTCACCTTTCCGGGACCCTTGGTGTTGTACGTGGCTGGGTGGAGGAAGAAACCTTCAATGACATCAACGGGACATGGCTAGCTTGGTATCCAACTTTGTGCAAATGGGAAGTTTGCGGTTGGGCAAATGGACTGTTTGCGGTTGTTTGCGGTGCATTAAAAGGGGAGTTTGGTCTGTCAATGTCTGTGAAGCGGGCGTAACCCTTACACTACCTGATCGATACAACATCATACTTGATCGTATACACACACTGGATGTTTTAAACCACGTTGTTCAAAAAAAAATTGGATTGTTAGGTGATTTATGCCCTTTATGGATTAAAATCCAACTCTGCGTCAACTATGTAATTTTCCATGGGAGTTTTGCCATGGATCCCCCTCTGGCATGCCACAGTCCAGGTGTTAGTCCCCTTGAAACAGAAAGAGTCCCTGTGGGTTTTAAAATTCGCCTGCCTATAGAAGTCAATGGTGGTTTGCCCGGTTTGCACGTTCGCGAACATTTGTAGAAATTCGCATTCGCCGTTCGTGAACGGAAAATTTTATGTTCGCGACATCTCTACTGAGCAGCAGCAGGCCATAGTGGAGTTTCAGCTGCAGCACGCACGGGTGAGTCGCACTGCGGAACAGCACCACTTCACCACCAATGACTGGGCCTCCATGCGAGACCTGTGTGCCCTGTTGTGCTGTTTCGAGTACTCCACCAACATGGCCAGTGGCGATGACGCCGTTATCAGCGTTACAATACCACTTCTATGTCACCTTTAGGAAACACTTGGCAACATCTGGGCAATGATGGAAGAGGATGTGGCCCAGGACGAGGAGGAGGAAGAGGGGTCATCTCTAACACTTTCAGGCCAGTCTTTTAGAAGTGGCTCAGAAAAAGGATTTTTGCAACAGCAGAGGCCAGGTACAAATTTGGTCAGCCAGGGCCCACTACTGGAGTACGAGGAGGAGGATGGGGATGAAGCATGTTCACAGCAGGGTGGCATCCAACGCAGCTCGGGCCCATCACTGGTGCATGGCTGGGGGGATACTGAGGACGCAGACGATACGCCTCCCACAGAGGACAGCTTGTCCTTATCCCTGGGCAGCCTGGCACACATGAGCGACTACATGCTGCAGTGCCTGCGCAATGACAGCAGAGTTGCTCACATTTTAATGTGTGTTGACTACTGGGTGGCCACCCTGCTGGATCCCCGTTACAAAGACAATGTGCCATCCTTAATTCTCTCACTGCAGCTTGATCGGAAGATGCGCGACTACCGGCGCACGCTGGTAGACGCGCTTCTGAGAGCATTCCCGACTGACGCCTGGGGGCAAGTGGAAGCACAATGCGAAGGCAGGGGAGGAGGAAGAGGTTGCCAATGCAGCTGTGTCAGCGCCAGCACCTCAGAAGGCAGGGTTAGCATGGCCAACATGTTGAAAAGCTTTGTCACCTCGCCGCAACAACCGGCCCCAACTGCTGATATGGAGCGTGTATGGAACAGTACCTATGCACACGCCTACACGTACTGACTGATGGTTCTGCCCCATTCAACTTCTGGGTCTCCAAATTGTCCACATGGCCAGAGCTTGCCCTGTATGCCTTGGAGGTGCTGGCCTCCTCTGCAGCCAGTGTATTCTCTGAACGTGTATTTAGCACGGCAGGAGCCGTCATTACAGACAGACGCAGCCGCCTGTCCACAGCTAAAGTGGACAAGCTCACGTTCATTAAAATGAACCAGGCTTGGATCCCTCAGGACTTGTCTGTACCTTGTGCAGAATAGAAAGTTCTAACAGCCTCAACCATCCATCCTTGTACTCAAGAGCACTTTTTCCTTTTTTTTTTTATATGTCCCAATATTTTCAGGGATACCCCTATGTAAAAATGCAAAATCACACATCTGTGTTGGCTACCTATTCCTCCTTTGCCGCCGCTTCCACCTAGACCGTCACGTAAGCCTACTCGGCCACATCCACCATTCACCGCCTCCTCAACCTCTTCCTCCTACATCATTCCTAATTTTTATTATTTTAAGGTCTTTTATGTTTTTTTAATACATTTCCCTATCCACATTTGTTTGCAGAGCATTTGCCATGCTCTTAAGCACATTTTGCTGACTTTGCAGCCCTCTAGCTCTTTCCATGACATTTTTACAGCCATTTTAGTGCTCAAAAGTTCGGGTCCCCATTGACTTCAATGGGGTTCGGGTTTGGGGTCAAGTTCGGGTCAAATTCGGGTCCCGAACCCGAAAGATTTTTTCAAGTTCGGCCGAACCTGCCGAACCCGAACATCCAGGTCTCCGTTCAACTCTATTCATTTTTATATACATATTTTATATACATATTGGGCATTTGCACTATGGAGGAACTATATCAAAAATGTTATTCAATGTATTATTGCTACATTATAATGTGTAATAGTTTTGTGGTAAGAAATGTGTACAGAGCAGTTGCCACCTTGCTTTTGCCACATACTGTATATTTTTGGTAAGGCAACAAACAAATAACTGGTCTAGAAAGGGTTTAAAGGGATTACTCAATATGGACAACCCCTCTATAAATGAAGACACCTGCTCCACACAGACAATTTAAGGGGTAATAGTGTATTAAATGGAGTATGACTGAGTGACAATGTAATATATAGTCATGCTAAGCACATACATGCATATGCTGTAATAGGGTACATTGTATGGACAGTGGTAGACTTATTAGTACCACACCCTTGTATGCACTTCTCAGATGGCTTGGGGTGTTTTTCAGAAAAAAGTTAAACAGTTTTATAAGTTGTTAGAGCAGTGAATTTATCCAGAGGTGGGTGAATAAAATGTATTACTTTTAGCATATCTCTGCAGCAATTTCAATGGCTTGTATTGCTGTGTCCCAGGCCCCAGAACCAGGGTCTGAATCACTAATATATCAACCACAGTCATACTAACACGTTGAAGCTTAGTTTTTAGAAGAAATACAAATACTGTATCTCACAAAAGTGAGTCCACCCCTCACATTTTTGTAAATATTTTATCTTTTCATGGGACACTACTGAAAATATGACACTTTAATACAATGTAAAGTAGTCAGTGTACTGCTTGTATAACAGTGTCAATTTACTGTGCCCTCAGCACAGCCAATAATGTCTAAACTGACAACAAACGTGAGTACAAACCTAAGTGAAAATGGGCAAATTGTGCCCAATTAGCAATTTTCCCTCTCCGGTGTCATGCGAATCGTTAGTTTTACAAGTTCTCAGGTGTGACTCGGGAGCAGGTGTGCTAAATTTGCAGCTATCGTTCTCACACTTTCTCATACTGGTCACTGGAAGTTCAGCATAGCAAAGAACACTCTGAGGATCTGATTTTTTTTATTGTTGCTTTACATAAAGATGTCCTAGGCCAGTGATGGCGAACCTTTTACAGACCGAGTGCCCAAACTGCAACATAAACCCACTTATTTATCGCAAAGTGCCAACACAGCAATTTACCTTGAATACTACTGTCCAATATAGAATATCTTCCATGTACTTTATCATTTATCTACAATAGCCTGCCTACAGTCAGTGCGCTGCCTGTGCTGTTCATGGTGCGCCCTGCTCTAATCACTGACAGGAGAAGTCTAAGGTATATTGGTACACCATAGACGTTTTCCAGGGTGTGGGTGCCCACAGAGAGGGCTCTGAGTGCCGCCTCTGGCACCCGTACCATAGGTTCGCCATCACTGTCCTAGGCTATAAGAAGATTGTCAACACCTTGAAACTTAGCTGCAGCACAGTGGCCAAGACCATACAGTCTCCCTCAGGCCTAGACAAACAACACACACAAACGAACAACAAAATGCAAGACAAAATGCACTTAGCTTAAAGCAGAATGGAGGAGCGGGGGCTCCAAAGGAACAACACAACAGCTCAACCAACTCCAGCAAGAAATATCAACTGCATGGTAAGCAGTGTGGGTCAGAACTAAATAGGGCCTCAGTAATGACTCCAAGCTGCACCTGACAAGGGGTGTAGTCATTACTAAGCACAACACTGAAAGGAAAAAACAGAAAGACTGTCGGATACCCTCACTGTCACAATGCTCTCTGTGCATGGTTCCAGGAAGTGAGCACGGATGAGGCCCGCTCCCGTCATCAGCGCACCCAACATCGCCCGTTCCCGTGGGAACCACACTGGGGCTGAGTGCCGAGCTGATCACTTGGCGCTCGGCTGTATGGGCTGCATTGGAACTCAGGAGTCATGTGACGCTGGCCATGTCACATAACTCCACTAGTGCACTATTTAAACAGGCAATCTGCTTGCCACAGATTGCCTGTTATTGAACTCCTTCCTGCATGATACTCTCCTGGTTTGTTTGTTCCTGCTTGGCTTCCGATTTCCCGTCCGTCTCATCCTCTGGTCTTGGCGTGCTCTCCTGGTTTGACTTCGGCTTGTCCTGATGATTCTCTGCTTGCTCCTCGGGTACCTTTTCTGCTCTCTTGGTTTTGACGTGGCTTGTTTGACCTTTCTGTTTATGTGTTGTTTGTCTTCGCTGCACTATCCTAGCTAAGGGTTTGTAAACCAGTTGTCCCTTGTCGCTAGCACTTGCGAGGCAAGTAGGCAGGGACAGGGGTGAGGGTGGAGTTCAGTGGTCACTACCCCACCCCCTGTGTGTGTGACACTCACCTGCCGCCAGTTTCTCCGATCTTCTCACCTCTGTCATGGGAGGGACCGTGACAGCATGAGTGCTGCCAGCTGTGGGAGCTACAGCTCATTGAGGGAACCATGAATGCCAATATGCACTGTGACATACTGAAGCAGAGCATACTCCCTTCTCCTTCCTTTGGAAACTGGGCTGCAGAGCAGTATTCCAATATGATAACGACCCCAAACACACGTCCAAGACTGTAAAGGTAAAGGTCTCCAGACCTAAACCCTATTGAACATCTGTGGGGAATCCTCAAATGGAAGGTGGAAGAGCGCAAGGTCTCTAACATCCACCAGCTCTGTAATGTTGTCATGGAGGAGTGGAAGAGGATTCCTGTGGTAACCTGTGAAGCTCTAGTGAACTCCATGCTCAAGAGAGTTAAGGCAGTTCTAGAAAATAATGGTGGCCACACAAAATATTGACAGTTTCGGCACAATTTGTCTATTTTCACTTAGGGGTGTACTTACTTTTGTTGCCAGCAGTTTAGACATTAATGGCTTTGTGATTTTATTTTGACGGCACACCAAATTTACACTGTTATACAAGCCGTACACTGACTACTTTATATTGTATCAAAATGTCATATCTTCAGTGTTGTCCCATGAAAAGATATAATAAAATATTTACACAAATGTGAGGAGAGTAATTGCATTGTACATACACTGTAGATAGATTTCCTGGCTACAGAGACCCTTGTATATTGGTAAAGTAGACTCTGCATTGCAGAAACATGCATAGGTAGTCCGCTGTGGTAGTGAAACAGTTACTGTGTGTCAGTTTGACAGGCAGTTGACAGGCGTCACTTTTAGAATCACTTCACACTTCATTATTTGGTCAATTACGGGGCCAAAACTGACCAAATAATTCAAGTGTGAACTTATCCTTACAGGTCAATGTAAGTTGTCACTTTTCTTTTGCCACATATCGGTGAGGAAAAAAATCATATGGGTCGGTAATTGTGCAGTTTTTGGACTTTGTTTTGATACCTTTCAGCGTTATTTCATTTGAGAGTTTACTTTAGTATCACATCAGCAATTGGACCTATGTTTGTTCAGGGCTTCATTGTGCAGTTTCCTTTCTTCTGGTGTCGCATCTTTATGCTCATATGTAACCTTTATAAAAATGATGCAAGTATTTATATGCATTTATTATTTCAGTCATGTATTTGCTTTATAATTTCTGGGGACTGTGATCTTCTTTCTGTAGTGTGACTCATTTTTATCCAATCCCGATTTGTAAGCTAATTTTTTTTTTTTTTTTTTTATAAAGTATTCATTTTTATATACATATTAGACTTTTGCACTTTGTGTTTTTGGAGGAACTACAGTTTCAAGAAAAAGTATGTGAACCCTTTGGAATGATATGGATTTCTGCACAAATTGGTCATAAAATGTGATCTGATCGTCATCTAAGTCACAACAATAGACAATCACAGTCTGCTTAAACTAATAACACATAAATAATTAAATGTTAACATGTTTTTATTGAACACACCATGTAAACATTCACAGTGCAGGTGGAAAAAGTATGTGAACCCCTAGACTAATGACATCTCCAAGAGCTAATAGGAGTGAGGTGTCAGCCAACTGGAGCCCAATCAATGAGATGAGATTGGGGGTGTTCATTACAGCTGCCCTGCCCTATAAAAAACACTCACCAGTTCTGGGTTTGCTTTTCACAAGAAGCATTGCCTGATGTGAATGATGCCTCGCAGAAAAGAGCTCTCAGAAGACCTTTGATTAAGAATTGTTAACTTGCATAAAGCTGGAAAGGGTTTTAAAAGTATCTTCAAAAGCCTTGCTGTTCATCACTCCACGGTAAGACCAATTGTTTATAAATGGAGAAAGTTTAGCACTGCTGCTACTCTCCCTAGGAGTGGCTGTCCTGTAAAGATGACTGCAAGAGTACAGCGCAGACTGCTCAATGAGGTGAAAAAGAATCCTAGAGTGTCAGCTAAAGGCTTACAAAAGTCTCTGGCATATGATAACATCCCTGTTAGAGAATCTACGATACGTAAAACACTAAAGAAGAATCAATTTCATGGAAGAATACCACAGAGAAAGCCACTGCTGTCCAAAAAAAAAACCATTGCTGCACGTTTACAGTTTGCACAAGAGCACCTGGATGTTCCACAGCAATACTAGCAAAATATTCTTTGGACAGATGAAACCAAAGTTGAGTTCTTTGGAAGAAACACACAACACTATGTGTGGAGAAAAAGACGCACAGCACACCAACATCAAAACCTCATCCCAACTGTGAAGTATGGTGGTGGGGGTATCAAGGTTTGGGGCTGCTTTGCTGTGTCAGGGCCTGGACAGATTGCTATCATTAACCCCTTAAGGACTCAGCCCTATTTCACCTTAAGGACTTGGCCATTTTTTGCAAATCTGACCAGTGTCCCTTTAAGTGCTCATAACTTTAAAACGCTTTGACTTACCCAGGCCGTTCTGAGATTGTTTTTTCGTCACATATTGTACTTCATGACACTGCTAAAATTGGGTCAAAAAAGTTAATTTTTTTGCACAAAAAAATAAAATTTTTACAATTTTTTTGGAAAAATTAGCAAATTTCAAAGTTTCAGTTTCTCTACTTCTGTAATACATAGTAATACCCCCAAAAATTGTGATGGCTTTACATTCCCCATATGTCTACTTCATGTGTGTAGCATTTTGGGAATGATATTTTATTTTTTGGGGATGTTACAAGGCTTAGAAGTTTAGAAGCAAATTTTGAAATTTTTCAGAAATCTTCAAAATCCCACTTTTTATGGACCAGTTCAGGTTTGCAGTCATATTGTGAGGCTTAGATAATAGAAACCTCCCAAAAATGACCCCATTCTAGAAACTACACCCCTCAAGGTATTCAAAACTGTTTTTTCAAACTTTATTAACCCTTTAGGTCTTCCACAAGAGTTAATGGCAGATGGAGAAACAATTTAGAAATTTCTATTTTTGGGAAAATTTTCCAATATAATCAATTTTTTCCAGGAGTAAAACAAGGGTTAACTGCCAAACAAAACTCAAAATGGGTTGCCCTGATTCTGTAGTTTGCAGAAACACCCCATATGTGGTCGTAAACTACTGTTTGGCCAAACGGCAGGACATAGAAGGAGGGGAACACCATATGGGTTTTGGAAGGCAGATTTTGCAGGACTGGTTTTGTTTATACCATGTCCCATTTGAAGCCCCCTGTTGCACCCCTAGAATAGAAATTTCAAAAAAGTGACTCCATCTAAGAAAGTACACCCCTCAAGGTATTCAAAACTGGGTTTACAAACTTTGTTAACCCTTTAGGTGTTCCACAAGAGTTAATGGCAGATGGAGAAACAATTTAGAAATTTCTATTTTTTGGAAAATTTTCCAATATAATCAATTTTTTCCAGGAGTAAAACAAGGGTTAACTGCCAAACAAAACTCAAAATGGGTTGCCCTGATTCTGTAGTTTGCAGAAACACCCCATATGTGGTCGTAAACTACTGTTTGGCCAAACGGCAGGACATAGAAGGAGGGGAACGTCATATGGTTTTTGGAAGGCAGATTTTGCTGGACTGGTTTATTTACACCATGTACCCTTTCAAGCCCCCTGATGCACCCCTAGAGTAGAAACTCCATAAAAGTGACCCCATCTAGGAAACTACAGGATAAGGTGGTTGTTGTTTTGGGACTATTTTAGGGGTAAATATGATTTTTGGTTGCTCTATATTACTCTTTTTTGAGGCAATGTAACAAAAAAATTAAATTCTAAAAATGTTTCTACATTCGCTATTTAGTTTTGTGGAACACCTAAAGGGTTAACATAGTTTGTAAAGTAACTTTTGAATACCTTGAGGGGTGTAGTTTCTTAGATGGGGTCACTTTTTTGGAGTTTCTAGTCTAGGCTACATCAGGGGGGGCTTCTAATGGGACATGGTGTCAAAAAAAAAACTGTCCATCAAAATCTGCCTTCCAGAAACCGTATGGAGTTCCCTTCGTTCTATGCCCTGCCGTGCGGCTATATAGCCATTTACGACCACATATGGGGTGTTTCTGCAAACTACAGAATCAGGGCCATAAATATTGAGTTTTGTTTGGCTGTTAACCCTTGCTTTATTACCGGCAAAAGGGATTCAAATTGAAATTTTGCCCAAAAATGGGTGTTTTGGCACCGTTTTTGTTTTATATTTTTAACACCGTTCATTCGAGGCGTTTGGTCAAATGTTATTTTTATAGCGACGACTTTTACGCACGCGACGATGCCCAATATGTATGGCTCTCAGACTTTGGAGACACTAAGCAGGCATCCTAAAAACTGCGGCCCTCCAGATGTTGTAAAACTACAATTCCCACCATGCCCTGCTGATGGCTGTAGGTTGTCTAGGCATGCTGGGAGTTATAGTTTTACAACATCTGGAGGGCCGCAGTTTGAGGATGCCTGCTCTAAAAGTAATATTTTTTTTGGGGAAAAAAATTGTTTCTGTGTCTCCAAAGTCTAAGAGCCATAGTGTTTTATGTTCTCTAGTGGACTGTTGGGGATTATAAAAATTTAGTACTCCATGGAAGTGTGATACTCCCTGAAGCAACCGATAATGCAGAGGCCCGGATGATCGGGGCACGTGTCACATTGAGTTGTGGTGTCCTTCCGTATCCCCCTCTTGTGACACACTCTGCATCTTTTTTGGGTTCGTCCCTTCTTTCCAGTATGGGGGACCACACCTGGAAAGTGTTGGCCAGGGACGATCCGGGCGCCTCCAGTTCCCGAGGTACTCCGGCCTGCTCTTTCCCGGTCCGAAAAGATCAGGTCTTTGAGGACTGCCTCATAGAATTGGAGGAATGTCCCTGTGCTGCCAGCGCTTCGGGATAGTACAAAAGAGTTGTACATGGCAACCTGCACCATGTAGACCGTAACTTTTTTGTACCATGCCCGGGTTTTGCGCATGGCATTATATGGCGTGAGGACTTGATCAGAGAGATCAACTCCTCCCATATACCGATTGTAGTCGACGATACAATCGGGCTTGAGGACCGTTGCCGCGGTACCTCGCACAGGGACTGGGGTGGTGCTGTTACCGTGGATTGTGGACAGCATAAGGACATCCCTCTTGTCCTTATACCTGACCAGCAACAGGTTTCCACTGGTAAGTGCACGGGTCTCACCCCTGGGGATAGGTACCTGGAGGGGGTGGGCAGGGAGGCCGCGCTGATTTTTCCGCACGGTCCCACAAGCGAACGTGGATCTGGCGGCAAGGGACCTGAACAAGGGAATGCTGGTATAAAAGTTATCCACGTACAAGTGGTAACCCTTATCCAGCAGTGGGTGCATAAGGTCCCACACGAGTTTCCCGCTAACACCCAGAGTGGGGGGACATTCTGGGGGTTGAATACGGGAATCTCGCCCCTCGTACACACGAAATTTGTAAGTGTACCCTGAGGTACTCTCACAAATTTTGTATAGCTTCACGCCATACCTCGCCCGCTTTGTGGGAATGTATTGGCGGAAACTGAGTCTCCCCTTGAACGCAACGAGAGACTCATCAACCGCGACCTCCCTTCCAGGTACGTAGGCCTGCTGAAATGTGGCCCCAAAGTGATCGATGACCGGCCGTATCTTATACAGCCGGTCATAGGCAGGATCACCTCGGGGTGGACATGCTGCATTATCGGAATAATGCAGACATTTCCGGATGGCCTCAAACCGGGGACGTGTCATGACCATACTGTACAGTGGGGTCTGGTATAGGACGTCCCCACTCCAGTATTGCCTGACACTGGGTTTTTGGACTAGACCCATATGCAGCACGAGGCCCCAAAATGTCCTCATTTCGGCTGCACTGACCGGCGTCCAGCCACCGGGTCTAGCCAAAAATGAGCCTGGGTTTTGAGCGACGAACTGTTGGGCGTACAGATTCGTCTGCTCCACCATCAAATTCACCAGTGGGTTACTGAAAAAAAAACTAAAAATGTCTATTTCAGTAAACCCCACTGTGGGAATCTGGATTCCAGGATTGCCAGCGAAATCCGGAATCTCAGGCTCAAAGTCCACTGGGGGACACCAGCTAAGTTCATCGGCAGGGGGCTCAGGTGAACTTATTTGGTGGGCCGGTAGGGGGGGGGCAAGTGGCAGGGGGGGCTCTGGGGTCTGATAGATGGATCAAAAAAGTTTTGTGTAAAAGTTCTTTTTTTTTTTTTTTTTTTCCTAACTAACTTTTCCCTTCTTTCCCTTCCTAATGGTGCCTCTCCCTCACTGACCCTAACCTACCTGAGTGGCGATGGGTGCAGGAGGGTGATGGATGCCGATTAGGGGGACACAGGAGCTGGTGCTGGACGATGCTGCACGGTCAGGGTGCTGGACAGGAAGAGGAGGGGAGAGAGGAGCGCAGGAAGTTTGAATCTCGCGCCTCTCTCCCCTGCACCAATCAGCACCCTGGACAGCAGTGTTCAGCACCAGGGCCAGCACCGCCTCCTCAAATCCTCGGACTGCGATTGGTGGTGTAAAATTACGCCACCGATCGCAGTCTTTTTCCGGTTCATCGGGTCACAGCACACCCGAATGGACCGGAAACGCAGAAAACCGCAGGTCTGAATGGACCTGCGGTTTTCTGCGATCGTCTATACGGGGGGGGGTCAAATGACCCCCCCCTGCGTTGTTACGGGATGCCGGCTGAATGATTTCAGCCGGCATCCCGTTCCGATTAACCCCCGCGGCGCCGGAATCGCGAATTAAAGCCATGACGTACCGGTACGTCATGGGTCCTTAAGGATTCGGGAAACATGCCGTACCGATACGTCATGGGTCCCTAAGGGGTTAAAGTAAAAATGAATTCCCAAGTTTATCAAGACATTTTGCAGGAGAACTTAAGGCTATCTGTCCACCAGCTGAAGCTCAACAGAAGATGGGTGTTGCAGCAGGACAACGACCCAAAGCATAAAAGTAAATTAACAACAGAATAGCTTAAACAGAAGAAAATACGCCTTCTGGAGTGGCCCAGTCAGAGTCCAAACCTCAACCCAATTGAGATGCTGTGGCATGACCTCAAGAAAGCGATTTACATCAGACATCCCAAGAGTATTGCTGAACTGAAACAGTTCTGTAAAGAGGAATGGTCAAGAATTACTTCTGACCATTGTGCACGTCTGATCTGCAACTACAGGAAACGTTTGGTTGAAGTTATTGCTGCCAAAGGAGGTTCAACCAGTTATTAAATCCAAGGGTTCACATACTTTTTCCACCTGCACTGTGAATGTTTACATGGTGTGTTCAATAAAAACATGGTAACATTTAATTCTTTGTGTGTTATTAGTTTAAGCAGACTGTGATTGTCTATTGTTGTGACTTAGATGAAGATCAGATCACATTTTATGACCAATTTGTGCAGAAATCCATATCATTCCAAAGGGTTCACATACTTTTTCTTGCAACTGTAAATCAAAAATGTTATGCAATGTATTGTTGCTACATTATAATGTGTAATAGTTTTGTGGTAAGAAATGTGTACAGAGCAGTTGCCACCTTGCTTTTGCCACATACTGTATATTTTTGGTAAGGCAAAAAACAAATAACTGGTCTAGAAAGGGTTTAAAGGGATTACTCAATCTGGACAACCCCTCTATAAATGAAGACACCTGCTCTCCACAGACAATTGAAGGGGTAATAGTGTATTAAATGGAGTATGACTGAGTGACAATGTAATATATAGTCATGCTAAGCACATACATGCATATTCTGTAATAGGGTACATTGTATGGACAGTGGTAGACTTATTAGTACCACACCCTTGTATGCACTTCTCAGATGGCTTGGGGTGTTTAAAAAAAAAAAAAGGTAAACCGTTTTATAAGTTGTTAGAGCAGTGAATTTATCCAGAGGTGGGTGAATAAAATGTATTACTTTTAGCATATCTCTGCAGCAATTTCAATGGCTTGTATTGCTGTGTCCCAGGCCCCAAAACCAGGGTCTGAATCACTAATATATCAACCTCAGTCATACTAACATGTTGAAGCTTAGTTTTTAGAAGAAATACAAATACAGTATCTCACAAAAGTGAGTCCACCCCTCACATTTTTGTAAATATTTTATCTTTTCATGGGACAATACTAAAAATATGACACTTTAATACAATGTAAAGTAGTCAGTGTACTGCTTGTATAACAGTGTAAATTTACTGTGCCCTCAGCACAGCCATTAGGCTAGGTCTACACGACGACATTTGTTGCGCGACAAAAAGTCGCAACATTTGTCGCACGACATTTTGTTGCACTAATGTCGCGCGACAATTTTTATAATGGCAGTCTATGGTGTCACACTGCAACATGCGACATGCTGCGACTGCGACGCGACAGTCGCAGAAAAATCCATCTCGACAAATGTCATCGTGTAGACCTAGCCTTAATGTCTGAACTGACAACAAAAGTGAAAACAAACAAATGGGAGCTCATAATACCAAAAAATATATATGCTTTATTAAGACATAATTAAAAATTGAAATGGACATAAATGGGAATAATGGATAGATAAATACGATGCCATAAACATGATGAAAAGGGGGCGGAGGACTAAAAAGAAAAACGCCACCCTGGGAGGAAAAAGCACACGGATCACAAAGCATGGTACATAGTATATGTAAGACATGGGAATCACATTCAGAATAAATAATCAAACCCATGTACAAAATGCAAAAGCGGTAAGGTACCAGGTGAGACGCCTGTCATTGCATATCCCCTCAATAGATAAAGGCCAGGTATGCAGACAAAAGATAAAGATGGAGGTATGCTGCAAACCAAAATTCATAAGAAATGAATGAAGGGAGGAAACTAGCAGAGGACAGGAGCTCACCAAAACAGGTACCGTGTGCGGAAAGGACCCAGGGTGGCGCTACCTCAACGCGCGATTTGGCGTGCCTTCGTCAGGGGGTAGCGCCATCACTGTGAATCAGGTATAAAAGGATTCCCACAGCCAATGAGGGGATCGGAACTCACTTGTCCTTAGGTGTGTATGGGTAGAGGCGCGCGAAAATCCAAAGCAGAGTCGAGTCCACCCACCCCACGGCCGGCGTCCCGTCGGCACACCCCCACCACGTGACTACGTCACATGATCGGGCGGCTCCGACGTAAGGAAGCACAGACGTGAAGCGTCGGAGGCGATGCTGGATGACGCGCGCACACATCACACAGGGGGAGGAGAGTCAGACAGCCAATATACAAATCATGACCAGAACGTAAAATCTAATTTATTGCATATATATATAGTGGCGTGGCATATATTATATTAAAGCAAACCATACAATAGATCAAACGGCCAATATACAAAACATGATCAAAACAGGACGAATTGTAGAGTCTAAATTACCACATATATATGTAGCGGCGCGGCATATATTTTATTGAAGCAAATCATACAAAAAGTAATTTCAAAAAATAATAGATGAAAAATAAATAATAAAAAATAGAATATATATAATAAATACATAGATGTATAAATACACACAAGTATATTATATATCATATAAATCACAGAAGAAATGCACCAAACGGATAT
The DNA here is from genome assembly GCF_014858855.1 of Bufo gargarizans. NCBI lineage: Eukaryota > Metazoa > Chordata > Amphibia > Anura > Bufonidae > Bufo > Bufo gargarizans. Next base: position 461,398,018 of record NC_058080.1, on the reverse strand, counting down.
GCCACTGACTATACTAGCTAGTCATAAATGCAGATATTAAAAGCTGAGACTTTTGCCAATATATTCCTGTCAGGAAGATATCGGAGCCCATCATGCACCACGTCACGGTTCTCAGCATGGCAAGGGGTCCTACCAGTACGCTAACTATGGTGTGAACAAGGTCTGAAGGTGATGTAATCCAGCTCACAGCCAAGCTTCCACACAACCGCCTAGCAGGACAACTAGTGCAATGTGAACAAAGCCAGACTGTAAGCCACACCCAGCTTTTAATATCTGCATTTATCACTAGCCAGTATAGTCAGTGGCATATCCGTTTGGTGCATTTCTTCTGTGATTTATATGATTATATTTTCATCCGCACAATGCTCCGTTTTGTGTAGGATGCCTTTGTGGTGCATGTGGACCGCGCCGACATCCTCCACCATATTAAAAATTTTTTTTTTTTTGCTGGGGATAGTCGTTTGCTGCGGTCCACATGCGGTGGGACTGCTCCCCCAATGAAAAACACGCTACAGTGTTAGGGGTTGAGCAGCTCCCCCAGATTTGCCACTATATTTCTGTGTTTTTGTCGTGTTTTATATGTAGTGTATGTGCCTTTACCTGGCATTTAAACACTCTCCTTTGCACCTGGTAACCTCCATCACACGGTCTGATATGGGTGTGGCTTACAGTCTGGCTTTGTTCACATTGCACTAGTTGTCCTGCTAGGCGGTTGTGTGGAAGCTTGGCTGTGAGCTGGATTACATCACCTTCAGACCTTGTTCACACCATACTTAGCGTACTGGTAGGACCCCTTGCCATGCTGAGAACCGTGACGTGGTGCATGATGGGCTCCGATATCTTCCTGACAGGAATATATTGGCAAAAGTCTCAGCTTTTAATATCTGCATTTATCACTAGCCAGTATAGTCAGTGGCATATCCGTTTGGTGCATTTCTTCTGTGATTTATATGATTATATTTTCATCCGCACAATGCTCCGTTTTGTGTAGGATGCCTTTGTGGTGCATATGGACCGCGCCGACATCCTCCACCATATTAAATTTTTTTTTTTTTTTGCTGGGGATAGTCGTTTGCTGCGGTCCACATGCGGTGGGACTGCTCCCCCAATGAAAAACACGCTACAGTGTTAGGGGTTGAGCAGCTTCCCTAGATTTGCCACTATATTTCTGTGTTTTTGTCTTGTTTTATATGTAGTGTATGTGCCTTTACCTGGCATTCAAACACTCTCCTTTGCACCTGGTAGCCTCCATCACATGGTCTGATATGGGTGTGGCTTACAGTCTGGCTTTGTTCACATTGCACTAGTTGTCCTGCTAGGCGGTTGTGTGGAAGCTTGGCTGTGAGCTGGATTACATCACCTTCAGACCTTGTTCACACCATACTTAGCGTAGTGGTAGGACCCCTTGCCATGCTGAGAACCGTGACGTGGTGCATGATGGGCTCCGATATCTTCCTGACAGGAATATATTGGCAAAAGTCTCAGCTTTTAATATCTGCATTTATCACTAGCCAGTATAGTCAGTGGCATATCCGTTTGGTGCATTTCTTCTGTGATTTATATGATTATATTTTCATCCGCACAATGCTCCGTTTTGTGTAGGATGCCTTTGTGGTGCATGTGGACCGCGCCGACATCCTCCACCGTATGCAAAAATTTTTTTTTTTGCTGGGGATAGTCGTTTGCTGCGGTCCACATGCGGTGGGACTGCTCCCCCAATGAAAAACACGCTACAGTGTTAGGGGTTGAGCAGCTCCCCCAGATTTGCCACTATATTTCTGTGTTTTTATATGATATATTAGTAATCTAATGCGCAAACCAAAAAACCATGATTAAAGACTATGTGAATCAAAATTAATGATTGTGATTAAGACCATGATAATGGTTAGAAGCATGATTGAAATGTATATATTACATTTAAGAAACTGATTGAAATGCAATATATATATATATATATATATATATATATATATATATCTGTATACATAAACACAAACAAATATATACAATTAAATACAAATTCATGAATAACCATGATTAAAGACTATGTGAATCAAAATAGATGATTGTGATTAAGACCATGCTAATGGTTAGGAACATGATTGAAATGTAATAAAAGTGTTCGTATAGAAAAAAAAAAAATATATCTATCTGTATACATAAATACAAATAAATATATATAATTAAATACAAATTCATGAATATAGTGAAAATAAATATCAAAAAAAGGTGTGGGGGGGGGGGGGAGAAACGGTGAATCTGGATATACCACTCAAAATATAGGTGGATAAGTGGCAAAAGGGAATAGGAAGTGACTAATGATGCACGAAGTGCAAGAGGGAATAGTTGAAGAAGGGAAAAACTGATTCCTTTAAAGAAAATACATGGTTGATTAGAACAATAAATTGTGCATGAAACAATTGCGTGGTTTGCATAAAGTCTGATGAAGAGGGGTGAAATGCAAATGCATGAATTCTCACTACATCTTAATAGATCGAAATATGCCACGAGGTTGCGTCATAGAAGGTCAAGATATGCCAGAAAAAAGGTCCGTTCAAGATAAATCAAGAGATGAGTGGCTCAATGTCCCGCAAATAAAGGCTGGGGAAAAATAAAAATATAAAGATCAGAATAATAATTGTACAAACAATCTGTTAAAAGAAAAATGGGATCCACAGTTGTGGGCCCAGCAGCTACAAAAAGGCAGAGAAGCCCAAATTCTCATTTAGACCCATGGGCCGTAAAGTCCCAAGGGTCCAAATCCAGCGGCTCTCCTTTTGGGCGAGACGCTTGGATGTATTGCCAGCACGCAGGTCAAGGTCAACCCGAATACAATCGATACCTCTAACTTTAAGACATCTTGGATTGCAAGAGTGGAATTCCCTAAAATGTCTAGGGATCGGTTTGAGGGTCTCAACCTCCTTTATCTCCTGTGCCTTAAGGATATCCCTCACGTGCGCCCTCACACGGACCCTTAATTCACGGGTAGTGAGTCCCACATAGATCTTAGGGCATGGGCATACAGCATAATACACCACCCGTGTGCTGGAGCACGTGAGGGATTGATGGATTTTAAATGATCTGGCTCCAGACGAATCTGTAAAATCAAAGGAACGCTCCATGTTGGGACATGCGGAACATCTGCCGCAAGGTCTAAATCCAATTTTTGGACTTCCTTGTCCGGCATTCAATTGAGATGTTACTGGTTGTAGATACCCTTGAACTAGGCTATCTCATAGGGTATTAGCTCTACGTGCCGTGACAAGGGGTTGAGCTGATAAAATCTTTTCCAATACAGTGTCTGATAGTAAAATAGACCAATGTGATGCCAAGACCTCCCTCATTTTGTTTCACTGTGAATGATAAGTGCTGACAAATCTAATCTTATCATCCGGTGTCTTCTCTCTTTTAATTTGTAACAGGTGAGACTGGTCCTGAGTTTTTGCACGCCAATATGCCTTTTTGATGGATCGGTGACTGTAACCTCTTTTGAGAAACCGAGCCTTCAGCTCACTAGCCTGTTTTTCGAATGTTGCATTATCAGAGCAGATCCGCCGAATGCGTAAAAACTGACAGACAGGAATAGAAGAGATCGTACTTTTAGGGTGTAAAGATGTTGCATGTAAATATGCATTGACGGCCGTCTCTTTTCGGAAAACATCCATCCTGAGGCGGCCGCCAACATCTCTAGACACTGAGACGTCCAAGAAATTAACTCTATGTCTACTATAACTGTAGGTCAGTTTAATGTTTTTGGAATTGGTATTCAGCAACTGAAAAAAAGCAAGAAGTTCTTCTTCAGTACCCTGCCAGATCAAGAAGACGTCATCTATGTACCGCGCCCATAAAATGGCGCGGTCCGTGATGACGTGTCTGTCTGACAGGAACAGGTCCCTTTCCCACAGCCCCATGGAACAGATTGGCATATGCGGGCACACATGCCGCCCCCATCGCTGTTCCCTGGAGCTGCAGAAAGAAGGACCCGTTAAAGGAGAAGAAGTTCCTCGTAAGCATGAATTGGAGAAGTTGTAATAGAAACAATGAAAATTCTCTTGGTAGATTGCTGGCAAGAAGAAAAAATTCCACTGCCGCCAATCCCTCAGTATGTTGAATACTCGTGTAGAGAGACTCTACATCGCAGGTCACCATGATGTTATCATCCTCCAGAGAGGTACCCTGTATCCTTTGTAGGAAATCAGACGTATCTCTGATATAAGATGGTAGGGTTTCTACAATTGGTTTTAAATGGAAGTCTAGTAATTTGCAGATGTTCTCCACCATACTAATACAACCGGAAATAATGGGCCTACCTGGTGGTGTGGAGGCGTTCTTGTGAACCTTGGGTAGTAAGTACAGGGTGGGGATGGATGGTTCCTGAATGGTAAGGGCATCATACATTTGTTTAGAGATAAGATTTCGCTCCAATCCAGTGTCCAATATTTTCATGAGTTCACCTCTAAAAGAGATTAGGGGATTGAAGGTTAGTTTCTGATAACAGATAGGGTCTCTAAGTTGGCGATATGCTTCCGCCAAATACATATCACGTGGCCACATCACTAAATTTCCCCCCTTGTCAGCAGGTTTGTAAATCACGTCCGGGATATTTTTAAGTTTAAAGAGACTCTGCCGTTGATCTTTATCTAAATTATCGCATGGAACGGATGTAGAAATCCGTTCAAAGTCTCTACTGACCGTCTTAACAAACACGTCAATTGCCGGACATAGTGACAGGGGGGAAATTTCTTAGACCTCTTTTTTATAGCCGAAGGTATTTCATCGGCCATATTAGTATCTGGTCTCTCCTGTTCTAACAAGAGATCCTCCAAAATTTGCAGGGCCCGCTGTTCGTCCTCAGACTTTAAGGAGTCAGCTGAATCACCTCTCACATGCCATCTCTTCATAAGTAAGGAACGACCGAATAGGTGTAAATACTTGATGGCAGTGAAACAGTCGAACCTACAGCTAGGTACATATGATAGACCTCTCTCCAACAGGGAAATATCCGTGTGGGAGAGAGTATGGCAAGATAAGTTAATTACCTTAGGTTCGCTGTTGGAGTGTTTGGAATTTGGAGCTGACTCCGGTTGTTTCTTCCTTCCTGGACAGGTATCCTGTTCTATTTTTCTCTTGTTGCGGGTCTGACGAGTTGGGTAGGTACCCCGTGATTGAGAATCACCAATCGATGATGCGGAAGAAATAGATGATGATCTGCTATGGGACCTATTTCTGTTAAGGTCTCTCTTTTTCCATTTATAAATACGGTTCAATTGTGCATCATTATTATCTCTGGAGAATTTTTGGATTTTCACCTCCTGTATTTCCTTCTCCCATGCGGGATATTTCGTATCCAATTGCTCTTGAAAATTTTTTTGTGAGTCTGCACTGCAGATATTCGACAGGCGTGTCTGTAGTTGGTCGATCTCCACATTCAACTGTTCTAGGCTCTTTTTGTTGTGGCCGATCAGGAGCTCCATGAACGTGAAGGAACTCTGGTTGCAAGTCTCCTCCCATTTAGATACAAAGGTGTCATCCTCTATGGGAAAGGAGGGGAACACCTGTATTCTAAGGCCTCGAGGGATAAGACCTCTTTGGAGGTATCTCTCCAAGAAGGCCTTGTTCCACCAAATGCGGGCTCGTTTGTGCAGCAATACCGATAGAGAATTTTGGACCTCTCTGCCCATGCCGCCACCGGGACCACCCACCGCTCCCTCATCCTTGAATACAGCATTGAGTTGTGAAAGCCAGGAGATTTCTCTGGCCTTATAATCCATAATGTATAGAGGTCGGGATCTGTGAAAATACACAGTAGAAATTAGTCAACGAAAACAAGAAATGACCTGGAATGTCCCTGTGTAGGGAAAGGGGAGAACAGTGTCTAGACAACAAAAGTGAGTACAAACCTAAGTCAAAATGGCCAAATTGTGCCCAATTAGCAATTTTCCCTCTCATGCGAATCGTTCGTTTTACAAGTTCTTAGACTTATCCCTGCTCCACCATTCAGCCTGCAGTCACGGATCGCGCTGAAGGCCTGTGTTGGCGGAGCCTACAGCCCGCAAATCTGCATAAGCTCCGATCACACAGTGCTGCAAAGCGATCTGTGCCTGCAGGGGAGAGAGGACTGCGAGCTTCAGGAACCGGACAAGGTGAGTAGTTATAGTGGGGGTTTTTTTAGTTCTTTTTTTTTTTAAACACAGAAGGGGCACAATGGTCATTGTTAATGTAAAGGGGGCACAATGGGCATTTATACTCTGGAGAGGGCACAATGGACATTGCACAATGGGAATTTCTACTCTGGAGGGGGCACAATGGGCATTTCTACTATGGAGGGGGCATGAAGGGCATTGCTAATGTGAAGGGGACACAATGGGCATTTCTACTATGGAGGGGTCACAGTGAACAGAGAGCATTACTACTCTGAAGGGTGCACAGAGGGCATTACTACTATGAAGGGGGCACAGAGGGCATTATTACAGTGAAGGGGGCACAATGGGAATTACTAGCACAGAGGGCATTACTACTATTAAGGGAGCACAATGAGGATTTTTACTATGGAGAGGACCCAGAGGGCATTATTACTGTGAAGGGGCACAATGGGCGTTATTACTGTGAAGAGGGCACAATGGGCATTATTACTATTAAGGGGGCACAATGGGCATTATTACTGTGAAGGAGAACAATGGGCATTACTACTATTAAGGGGCATTATTAATGTGAAGGAGGCACAATGTGGATTATTACTGTGAGGAGGGCACAAAGAGGGCATTACAACTGTGAAGGGGCACAGATAGGGCATTACTACTGTGAAAGGGCCACAAAGAGGGCATAACTACTGTGAGAGGGGCACAATGATGGCTTAACTACTATGAAGAGGGAACATAGTAGTACCCTGGGGAGCAGCGGACTCATGACTGGACTGGTCTGAGAGAAAAGCTGACCCTGGGCCTGTGACCCCCCCCCCCCCCCAGGCCCTGTTTTTTGGGCAGTCAAAAGCCTGGCCTGTCAATCTTCAAGTAAGTAATTCCCCCTTCCCCCAATCATGGTTCCATCCAGTCTCACAGTTCTTTGCTCCCCCTCCTCCTGTCACCCCACTAGTGACCCTGCTCCGCCTCCTCCTGTCACCCCACTAGTGACCCTGCTCCCCCCTCCTCCTGTAACCACACTAGTGACCCTGCTCCCCTCTCCTACTGTTACGCCACTAGTACCCCTGCTCCCTCCTCCTGTCCCCCCTAGTAACTCTGCTCCCCCCTCCTCCTGTCCCCCCTAGTGACCCTGCTCCCCCCTCCTGTCACCTCACTAGTGACCCTGCTTCCCCCTCCTTCTGTCACCCCACTAGTGACCCTGTTCCCTCCCTCCTCCTGTCCCCCCTAGTGACCCTACTCCCCCCTCCTTCTGTCACCTTACTGGTCACCCTGCTCCACCTCACTAGTGACCCTGATCCCCCCTGCTTCCACTCCTCCTGTCACCCCACTAGTGACCCTGATCCCCCTCCTCCTTTCACCCTACTAGTGACCCTGCTCCCCCCTCCTCCTGTGACCTCACTAGTGACCCTGCTCCCCCCCCCCCAATAGTAACCCTGCTCCCCCCTGGCTGGAGTGTGGTGAGACCTAGCTGTGTGTCTCTCCGTGTGTGTGTTCCTGTATGTGTGTGTCTGTCCCTGTATGTGTGTGACTGTCCCTGTATGTGTGTGTGTGTCTCTCCCTGTGTGCACGGGCATAGCTATAGGGGGTACAGAGGTAGCCTGAGGGGCCCAAAGACTCTTGTGCCACATAAGACACTGGCATTATAGAAAGTGCATACTGTTCAATTTACACCATTAGCTGGAGGGAAGGAGTTAGGTCAAGAATTTGGCATGAGGGGGTGCCTTTTCAATGTCTGCCTCAGGCAGCAGGAAGGCTATGTGCTCCCCGGCCAACAAGCACTGAGGGACGGGGGCCCGAGCTGAACTCTTGCACCAGGGCCCATGAGCTTTTAGCTATGCCCCTGTCTGTCTGTGTGTGTCTCTCTCTCTCCCTGTGTGTGTCTCTCTCTCTCCCTGTGTGTGTGTCTCTCTCTCTCTCCCCGTGTGTGTCTCTCTCTCTCCCTGTGTGTGTGTCTCTCTCTCCCTGTGTGTGTGTGTGTGTGTCTCTCTCTCCCTGTGTGTGTGTGTGTCTCTCTCTCTGTGTGTGTGTGTGTCTCTCTCTCCCTGTGTGTGTGTGTCTCTCTCTCCCTGTGTGTATGTGTCTCTCTCTCCCTGTGTGTGTGTGTCTCTCTCTCCCTGTGTGTGTGTGTCTCTCTCTCCCTGTGTGTGTCTCTCTATCCCTGTGTGTGTGTGTATCTCTCTCTCCCTGTGTGTGTCTCTCCCTCTCCCTGTGTGTGTGTGTCTCTCTCTCTCTCTCTCCCTGTGTGTGTGTGTGTGTCTCTCTCTCTCTCCCTGTGTGTGTGTGTGTGTGTGTGTGTGTGTGTGTGCGCGTGCATGTGTGTGTGTGTGTCTGTCCCTGTGTGTCTCTCCCTGTGTGTGTGTCACCATCACCATGCCCACAGTGTTCCTATGTCTTGACGCAGCTGCATCAGGACGTTCTGTGCGGGGCAAGAAGAAGATGGAAGAGGAGGCAGCGCCGCCAGCATGGAGTCCGTGGGAGAGGCACAGGGAGGCACACTAAGGACGTAGGTAAAACTACCACATTATCAGGACTAGTGTTATCTGTGTTTTTACATAGGACTGCAGGTAACACTACCACATTATCAGGACTAGTGTTATCTGTGTTTTTACATAGGACTGCAGGTAACACTACCACATTATCAGCACTAGTGTTATCTGTGTTTTTACATAGGACTGCAGGTAACACTACTACATTTTCTGTACTCAGATAGCCATTACTGTGTTATCTGTGTTGTTACATAGGACTGCAGGGGACATCGACTATATTATCTGTACTCAGAGAGTTATCACTGTATAGGGGGGCCCACTGAGACTTTATCGCCCAAGGGCTCACATGAGCCTGGAGCGGGTGCAATATGTGGGTGGGGCTGTGTGTGGGTGGGGCTTGCCCGGGGGCCCCATGAGTTGTCAGTCCGCCCCTGCTTCCACCCATCTGCAAGACATCCTAAAATTGGCCAGGAAACTTTGCATGCACTTCAGCCACTCATACACCGCCAAGCACACCCTCTTTGAGCTGCAGTGGCAGAACGCCATCCCCCAACATAGGCTGATATGCAATGTTTCCACCCGCTGGAATCCCACCCTCCATATAATGGACCGACTATAGGAACAGAGAAAGGTCATAAATGATTTCTTGATGATCCAAGCGGACAGACATACTCCCCTGTGCAACCTTGATGTTAGCCATTGGCAGCTCATGCATGACACCTGCCGTTTGCTCATTCCCTTTGAGGAGGCCACATTATTTTTCATTTGCCAGGACTACGAGATGATCAACTGATTCATATCCTGGATAAGATGCTGGTAAATCTTTCTGGTCAGGGGACTGGAGACGTGGCGCCTACATCACATGAGCCCTGTGGAAGCTATACTGGAGGAGGAGGATATTGGAGCACAAGCAATGTGTAGTGAAATGGGTGTTTTTTCTACACAGGTGACAGAAGAGGAGGAGCAGTGGCAGCTGGAGGAGCAAGAGGGAGATGAGGAGGATGAGGCAGATGACCCAGGCACACCGTGGCAGTATGCAATGGAGATGGAGGAAGGGAGTCCCTCCGAGTCACTTGCACAAATGGCCCGATGCATGCTCGCTTGCGTAGTGACAGCCGAATTGTCACCATTCACCAGAGAGATGACTACTGGCTCGCCACCATGTTAGACTCTCGCTACCAGTCCAAAATGGGGGCCTTTTTTACACCCGCTGAGAGGGAGGACAAACTGAACTACTATAGAGACATCCTATGTAGTCAGTTGGCCGCTGCCTATCTGCGCCATCATCCATCCTCTCGCAGGTCTGACCAGAGAGGCCTCTGCGCTCATGTTCCACTGACATGGCTGCTGGAGGATCGAAAGGAGCAGTACTGCCCTCATGTTCCACTCGACTGCCACTACCACCCCTTGACTCTATCTTCTCCAACAGACTGCGCTACAGGGCTCTGAAAATATCCAATGACCACTCCCATCTGGGCCATCATCTCTTCAGACGTCGGCCGCAGGTATCAGGCCATCCCTGCAAGGACATCGAGGAGGCTGAACACTTTCTTCCTAACGGCCGTCAGACTGCTGAACTCACCACGCCCCATCTCCCGCCCATAATCTCTTACCCCTGATGTGCCCATTGCATAACCCTACCCCCCCATCCTCCCCCCTAGTACTGTGCCTGTACCTGTGCCTAACCCAATACACGATCGACTGTGTCATGTTTGGCAAATAAAGCTGATTCTGATCAGCAGTAGCCTAAGTCTAGAGTCGCTGATGAGCAGCTTTCTTCACCCGCCTACTGAAGAAAATACTCACCATCAGCTAGACATAGAGCAGAACCTGAACCAGAGCAAGCTGGATTTGTGGCCGCAACTGGCTGAGTTTGCTCTGGAAAAGCTGTCCTTCTCGGCCAGTAATGTGGCATCAGATCAGGTGTTTAGTGCTGCAGGGGCCATAGTTACCCCCAAAAAAACTTGCCTGTTCACCCAAAATGTGAAGAGACTGACCTTTATCAAGATGAATCAGGCGTGGATCAGCCAGGATTTCCACCCACCAATGCCTGATGCATCAAATTAGATCATCCATGATGCCTCACCCAAACCTTGACAAAAGAGACTGGTTTCTTCTGGGTACCTGCCTCAGCTACTATTCTGATGCTGCCACCTGTCTGATGCCACACATCTGATGCCAAGTGCTCCTTCTAACACCCACCAGTGTCAGCGGGAACTGTTATTGCCAACCAGCGGGAACTGTTATTGCCAACCACCTCCCAACTCTGTCACTGGGTCACTCTGTGGTCTCCTCATGCTGCTGCTTCCACCTCCACACTATGTCACCTGGCCACTCTGTGGTCTACTTATGCTGCTGCCACCTCCACACTATGTCACTTTGCCACTCTGTGGCCTCCTCATGCTACTGCTGCCACCTCCACACTCTGTCATTGTGCCACTCTGTGGCCTTCTCATGCTGATGCTGCTGCTCCTACCCCAACACTATGTCACCTTGCCACTCTGTGGCCTCCTCATGCTGCTGCTGTTGCTGCTGCTGCCACCTCACCACTATATCACTGGGCCACTCTGTTGTCTCCTCATGCTGCTTCTACCTCACCACTATGTCATTGGGCCACAATGTGGACTTCTCAAACTGTTCTCCCACCCTCCCCACTTCATGACTGGGCCACTATTTTGCCTTTTAGGCCTGGATGACATCACCATTTATTTGACCGTTCTTCTGATTTGTCAGAAGGAAGGAAAAATGAGACACACAGCGGTCCCATCAGAATTGGCTTATGATTTGGCAGCTAAAAGCAGGAGTGGGTTAAAAACACAGAAGATATGCAAATAGTCCATTCACGTGTCATCTCTGTTTTGGATCCACTCCCGATTTTTTTTTTTTTGGGCATTAGCAATACTGATGTATTACTGACCAAATCCGTCAGAACAATAACCCCAAAAAACGGATCCTGTCTGTGAAGCATCTGCCTTCACAGACAGGATCTGTTTTTTGGGGTTATTGTTCTGACGGATCAGAGGAAGAGCAAAATAATTTGTGATGTCAACACAAACTTACTACTGACACCCTATCCACTCTGTTGTGGGGCTCTATTTGTATAAGCCTTTAATAGAACAAGTTCTGTAGACATCTATGTGGAATCAGCTGATGAGGGTGTAAAAGGAGTGTGCTCCTTCTTGACGCTAGCATCAGTTCTGGCCCCGTAACTGCCCAAATAAGTGAAGTGTGCAGTGAATCTAAGAGCGACGCCTGTCATCTGCGTGTCATACTGATTCACATTATTGTTTCACTACCACAGCAGGCTCCCTATGCATGTTAGGCTACTTTCACACTTGCGTTTGGTGCGGATCCGTCATGGATCTGCACAGACGGATCAGTTCAGATAATACAAACGTCTGCATCCGTTCAGAACGGATCCGTTTGTAGTACCCGTAGCGTAGCCAAGATGGATCAAAGTCAATGGGAGACGTATCCATTTTCTATTGTGCCAGATTGTGTCATAGAAAACTGATCCTTCCCCAAAGCAGAATGGAGACTGAACGGAGGCAAACTGAGGTAAACTGATACATTCTGAGCAGATCCTTTTCCATTTAGAATGCATTAGGGCAAAACTGATCCGTTTTGTGAGAGCCCCGAATAGATCTCACAAACGGAAAGCCAAAACGCCAGTGTGAAAGTAGTCTTACTGCAAGACACAGTGTTCTACAACACTATACAGGCTCTGTGTAGCCAGGAAATAGCTGTCTTTAACGCGATTTGCCACAAATAAATTTGGATCGAATTGTTTAAAAAAAATTGCGAACCGGACAAATCAAATTTTTAAAAAATTAACTCATCTCTAATGATAATAACCCCAAGTACACCTCCAAGACTGAGGGTAAAGGTGCTGGGTTAGCCAAGCATGTCTCCAGACCTAAACCCTATTGACCATCTGTGGGCCATCCTCAAACGGAAGGTGGAGGAGCGCAAGGTCTCAAACATCCACCAGCTCCATGATGTCATCATTGAGTCGCGGAAGAGGATTCCAGTGGCAACCTATGAAGCTCTAGTGAACTCCATGCCCAAGAGAGTTGAGGCAATGCTGGAAAATAATGGTGGCCACACAAAATATTGACATTTGTCCATTTTCACTTAGGGGTGTGCTTACTTTTGTTGCCAGTGGTTTAGATATTAATGGCTGTGTGTTGAGTTATTTTGACGACACACCAAATTTACACGGTTATACAAGCTGTACACTGACTACATTACAATGTATCAAAGTGTCATATCTTCAGTGTTGCAGTGAGTAGACCAGCACTCGCAGAGGTGCACGCCGCACGGGATAGGACCAGTTCCACGTGCAATGTAATAGAGAATCCCAGCAGACGTGACTTTAGTCTTCAAAGAGTTTTATTTTCACAAATCAAATATGTCCCATCATCAAGGACGCGTTTCGGCAACTGCCTTTTTCAACAGGTAAATTTACATGATCAGAAGCACATATATATACAGGCATCAATGATTAAGGATAGGGAGTCTCCCAGTGTCATCACCGCCCATAAGGGGTGGTACATTTCAATTATGTATGCAAATCAAGGGTTAGTTACTCAAGTGGGCGGCACTGATATTAGAACACATACTGATGAATGGTAAATAATAAATACCAGTGTAGCTGAGAAATTCTTCAATGAGCAGATGTCTAGAAAAATGATAAATGACAAACAAAAAATGCATGAGTAAACAGAACCAGAAATTAAATATGCATAATTTCGTAATCTCTATTGAGACCCCTTGGATGAAGGGTATCTAGGGTATGGATCCAGTAGGCCTCTCGACGTAGCAGCAGTTTTTTGATGTCACCTCCCCGTCTAGGCCTCATAACCTGTTCTATGACCTGAAATTTTAATTGGGCAATAGTATGATGATATTTCTCAAAATGGGAGGGGATGGGCAAAAGTAAGTTTTTGGTCCTAATAGTTGACTTGTGTTTCCCAATCCGATCCCTAATGTTCTGTATTGTTTCACCAATATATAGCAACCCACACGGACATTTAATCAAGTATATAACATTAGCTGAGTCGCATGTAAAAAAGCCGTTCACAGGGTATGTGCGTCCAGTGTGTGGGTGATATATATTGGGCCCTTTAATTATATTAGAACATTGGAAGCAATGCAGGCACGGAAAGGTCCCCTTCCGCTGTGTGACCAGTACACTCTGTTTGAGGGCTCCACGAGTGCTCCCAATATCTGCACGTACCAGTTTATCCCTATAGCTTTGATTCTTTTTATTACAGATGAGGGGCGGATTTTTAAACTCTCCAATCTGGGGATACGCTTTCTCTAGTAGATGCCAGTGTTTCCTTATAACATTATCCAATTTCATATTAAACGGGTGGTATTTATGGATCAATGCCACTCTTTGATTGTTAATTTGTTCTTTATCAGGGCTGGCAGGGGTTTCTAAACCGTCTAAGGTTTGTGTTAAGATTGAAGGTGGATACCCTCTTTCTTTGAATCTCGTGGTCATTTGTTGAATTCTGAGTTCCCGTATTGAGGGATCTGACACAATTCGTCTGACCCTCTGGTACTGGGATTTCGGAATGGCTCTTTTTAAAGAGGGTGGATGCGCACTGGTGAAATGCAGGATGCTATTCCTATCTGTCTCTTTGCGGTGTAAATCAATAGAGAGATTGCCTAAAGGATCCTTAATCACCCTAGTGTCCAAAAAACTAACAGTATGATCATCGCATGTAACCGTGAACTGTAGACCAATGCATGCCTGGTTCAGATGTAAGGTGAAGGATGTAAGGGCCTCCTGTGACCCCGCCCATATGCAAAAAACATCATCGATAAATCTTTTCCACAACAAAATGTGGTTGTGATACCATTGGCTGTTGTATACGAATTCATCTTCAAATTTCGACATATATGCATTTGCATAGGGCGGGGCCACATTCGAACCCATCGCGGTCCCCCGTTTCTGTAAATAATATTGGTCTTCAAACATAAAATAATTTTCATACAGAACCAGGTGGAGAAGTTCTATAAAGAATTCTCGTTCAATAATGGAATAATCACTTTTTTCCAAAAATGTTTTAACAGCCTGGATACCTCCACTGTGTTCAATGGAGGTATACAGGCTGACCACATCAATTGTCACCAACAAACTGTCCGCCGGTACTGAACCCAATTCAAAAATAGTACTGAGAAAATGCTGTGTGTCTGCTAGATATGATGGAATGTCCCTAATCAAGGGTGTTAGGATTTTCTCAAGTACTATAGCTAACGGAGATAAGATGGATCCCACTGAGGCCACTATTGGGCGGCCTGGGGGGTCTATTAAGGTTTTATGGACTTTGGGGAGCACATAAAACACAGGTGTTATAGGTGTTTGATTTATCAGAAAGGTATACATGTTTTTATCAAAAATGCCTAATGTGGCAAAGTGATCCACAACTCTCAGTATTTTTTCTTTAATACGAAAAACTGGATCAGTTGTCAAAGGTTCATATGTATTATGATCTGACAGTTGTCGGTTCACTTCTGCCACATATTTTGTCCTATCCATAAGGACAATGGCGCCCCCTTTGTCAGCTGGCTTTAATACGACCCTCTTATCATCCATCAATAATTTAATTGCAATCCGTTCTTGTGGTGTCACATTGTGTGTGAATCGCCATTCACCTTTCTTGATCCCATCTAAATGTTTCTTAATGTCTTTATAGACCAGTTCTATATAAGTCTCCACCGGATGGTAGAATTTAGGAGGCATAAATTTACTTGGATTCTTTAAACCCAAATCATGCAGACGGAGGACACACGTCCCTCACCATCGTCCGGACCAGCTGTCCTATTGCCTTGATCCTGAAAATGGACTTTCAATCGCAATTTGCGGAAAAAGTGATTTAGATCAATGTCATATTGAAAGGTGTCAAAATGAGTGGAGGGGCTGAATGAAAGTCCCTTCTGTAATGCCGACATTTGTATGGGACTTAGAATCTGGGAGGAGAGGTTGATCAGCAGTGACTGATCCTTACCTGCGAGCGGGTTTGTACTGCTTGACTCGATCCCGGTCTTGCTGTGGTAGTTGCGGTGTTTGCGTCCTGCGCGCCTCCTCCTCCTCGTGGACGCCGGCTGCCCCTCCGAAAAAAAAGAAGAAGAAGAACGAGTGTCTTGTGGACCAACGGATTCGCTTCCGGAGCTGGAGGTAAAAGATCCGGGTCTGGCGGGCCTTCTGTAATTTGGTTTTTGATACCATGTGGGATCCTGCCACTTGTATACCCGATTGAGATGATAATCTTCGTTATCACGCAAGAACTTTGACCTCTTCTTTTCCTCTGTTTCTTTCCGGTATGTAGAAATATAGTTGTCCACGGTCTCCTTCAGTTTGCTGAATTCTTCAGATGTGAGTGAGTCTCTCAGCTGTTGTTCCGTCACTGATATTTGTGTCTGTAGTTCATTAACCGCCGTATGAATGCGTTTAATTGTCAGCAGAATAAGGTCATATGAACATTTATTAATGATTTTTTCAAAGTCACTAGTATATTCTGGATCATTAGAAAAAAAGGTTGGGCGTAGATGAACCCTCAAACCTCTCGGGATCCTCTTGACCTTAAAATATTCTGCCAGGGTAGTTGCATGCAATTCATATGACGTGAGTCTCCTCCGTTCGCGTTCCCAGTGCCGCTTCTGGAATTCACTTGAGGGAATGTTCAGAAATTCGGAGGTGGATGTCACCTGGGAGAGTATCCTCTCAGCATCGGTGTCTGCAAAGCTCAATGTTGAGCTATCAGAAGTCATCTGTAAAGTAGCGGTGCACGATCCAATGAATGAATATTGCAGTGAGTAGACCAGCACTCGCAGAGGTGCACGCCGCACGGGACAGGACCAGTTCCACGTGCAATGTAATAGAGAATCCCAGCAGACGTGACTTTAGTCTTCAAAGAGTTTTATTTTCACAAATCAAATATGTCCCATCATCAAGGACGCGTTTCGGCAACTGCCTTTTTCAACAGGTAAATTTACATGATCAGAAGCACATATATATACAGGCATCAATGATTAAGGATAGGGAGTCAGAATTCAACAAATGACCACGAGATTCAAAGAAAGAGGGTATCCACCTTCAATCTTAACACAAACCTTAGACGGTTTAGAAACCCCTGCCAGCCCTGATAAAGAACAAATTAACAATCAAAGAGTGGCATTGATCCATAAATACCACCCGTTTAATATGAAATTGGATAATGTTATAAGGAAACACTGGCATCTACTAGAGAAAGCGTATCCCCAGATTGGAGAGTTTAAAAATCCGCCCCTCATCTGTAATAAAAAGAATCAAAGCTATAGGGATAAACTGGTACGTGCAGATATTGGGAGCACTCGTGGAGCCCTCAAACAGAGTGTACTGGTCACACAGCGGAAGGGGACCTTTCCGTGCCTGCATTGCTTCCAATGTTCTAATATAATTAAAGGGCCCAATATATATCACCCACACACTGGACGCACATACCCTGTGAACGGCTTTTTTACATGCGACTCAGCTAATGTTATATACTTGATTAAATGTCCGTGTGGGTTGCTATATATTGGTGAAACAATACAGAACATTAGGGATCGGATTGGGAAACACAAGTCAACTATTAGGACCAAAAACTTACTTTTGCCCATCCCCTCCCATTTTGAGAAATATCATCATACTATTGCCCAATTAAAATTTCAGGTCATAGAACAGGTTATGAGGCCTAGACGGGGAGGTGACATCAAAAAACTGCTGCTACGTCGAGAGGCCTACTGGATCCATACCCTAGATACCCTTCATCCAAGGGGTCTCAATAGAGATTACGAAATTATGCATATTTAATTTCTGGTTCTGTTTACTCATGCATTTTTTGTTTGTCATTTATCATTTTTCTAGACATCTGCTCATTGAAGAATTTCTCAGCTACACTGGTATTTATTATTTACCATTCATCAGTATGTGTTCTAATATCAGTGCCGCCCACTTGAGTAACTAACCCTTGATTTGCATACATAATTGAAATGTACCACCCCTTATGGGCGGTGATGACACTGGGAGACTCCCTATCCTTAATCATTGATGCCTGTATATATATGTGCTTCTGATCATGTAAATTTACCTGTTGAAAAAGGCAGTTGCCGAAACGCGTCCTTGATGATGGGACATATTTGATTTGTGAAAATAAAACTCTTTGAAGACTAAAGTCACGTCTGCTGGGATTCTCTATTACATATCTTCAGTGTTGTCCAATTAAAAGATATATTTAAAATATTTACACAAAAGTGAGATAATGTATAGATAGATAGATATACCACTCACTGTTGATGTGGCAGTAAGCAGAGTGCCAGCAGTTCAGATGTGACCAAACATTAAACCATAAAAAGGAAAATAAATGCAGCAGAACATTCATAACTTAGTGAAAAACAGTGTGGTGGTCTCTATTCACCCATATAGCGATATGTTTCAATCCTCATGTTGGGACTGTTTTCAAGCTACAGATGTGCCGGGCAGCAATTAATTGCATTTTAAATAATATATTTTTTTGTTGTAATAGCACATAATAAAAAAAACTGTATAGCCACTGAGTTATTCAATAAAATCTACCTGGATTGTCCCACCTGTTTCTTCTTTTCCTTATTTCTCCATCCACTTTGCTGAGGTGGACGCACATGCTCAGTTACATACTTCAACTGCCTCCAGTCCTTTTTTCTGTTTTAATAGTTTTTATTGGTTTAGTATCAATTCTATTAGAAGCTCTGACAGTTACAGAGTGAGAGAGCTGTGATTGGGAGAGAGCTGCAGCAGAAAGGGACAGACACCCGCAGCTGCCAGCTTTAGATTAATCAAGCAGAGCAATTCAATAAATAAATGGAGAGCTTTCTGGATCCATGTGAGGTATAGGGCTGTTTCTAGCTTTGTTAGAAACATATAGTTATGTACTTTCTGATGTCTTATTTTTATTTATTTTTTCACATTCATCATGGGATAACCCCTTTAATCAGCACCTTACACTATTATACACCACAGTTTTATTTGAAAAGAGTACAGACATAGGTTAGACTATTCTTTTTTTCAAAACACTACTACAAAAAACAATACCGTATATACATGTCCTTTAGTTTACAGTATATACGGTTAGTTACAGTATACTCCCTTCAAAAATATGAGGCACAGTTCATGAGAAAGCTATGGCATTTCTGAATCAGGCTGTGACTTGTTCAAGTGAAATCCATGCAAAAAAAAGAAAGAAAATGCCATGTAAGCCTTAGCCTCCTGCGTTATGTTCTCTATTTCTCTACAATATCATAGTCCTCTAAATTGTGAAATCAGATTGATTAATACAGTAGATCATTGAAATGTTAGGCACTGGCAGATTATGAATAAATCTGCCAAAATCTGCATTGTTATTAGTAAGATATTATTTAACCCTTAGTGACCAGCCTGTTTTGGGCCTTAAGGATTAAGCGTTTTTCTTCCTTTTTTCATCGTCTCGTTCCAAGAGCTCTAACTTTTTTGTTTTTCTGTCTATATAGCTTTATGCGAGCTTGTTTTTTTGCGGGACAAGTTGTAGTTTTCAATGGATCCATTTTGAGGTACACAGAACTTTCTGATTAACTTTTATTAACTCTTTCTGAGAGGGAGATGGGAAAAACAGCAATACTGCCACTGCGTTTTTACGTTATAAATAGGGATGAGCGAACTCGAACTGTATAGTTCGGGTTTGTACCGAATTTTGGGGTGTCCGTGACACGGACCCGAACATTTTCGTAAAAGTCCGGGTTCGGGTTCGGTGTTCGTCGCTTTCTTGGCGCTTTTGTGACGCTTTCTTGGCGCTTTTTGAAAGGCTGCAAAGCAGCCAATCAACAGGCGTCATACTACTTGCCCCAAGAGGCCATCACAGCCATGCCTGCTATTGGCATGGCTGTGATTGGCCAGAGCACCATGTGACCCAGCCTCTATTTAAGCTGGAGTCACATAGCGCCGCCCGTCACTCTGCTCTGATTAGCGTAGGGAGAGGTTGCGGCTGCGACAGTAGGGCGAGATTAGGCAGATTAACTCCTCCAAAGGACTTGATTATTGATCGATCTGCAGCTGTGGGTCATTGAGCTGCTGATACTCAATTGCTCACTGTTTTTAGGCTGCCCAGACCGTTTGTCAGTCACTTTTTTCTGGGGTGATCGGTGGCCATTTTGTGTCTTGTGGTGCGCCAGCACAAGCTGCGACCAAGTGCATTTAACCCTCAATGGTGTGGTTGTTTTTTGGCTAAAGCCTACATCAGGGTGAAGCTGTCACACCAAGTGCATTTAACCAGCAATAGTCTGTTTATTTTTTTGGCCATATACTACATCAGGGGCAAGCTGCGCCTGTCACCAAGTGCATTTAACCCTCAATGGTGTGGTTGTTTTTTGGCTAAAGCCTACATCAGGGTGAAGCTGTCACACCAAGTGCATTTAACCAGCAATAGTCTGTTTATTTTTTGGCCATATACTACATCAGGGGCAAGCTGCGCCTGTCAACAAGTGCATTTAACCCTCAATGGTGTGGTTGTTTTTTGGCTAAAGCCTACATCAGGGTGAAGCTGTCACACCAAGTGCATTTAACCAGCAATAGTCTGTTTATTTTTTGGCCATATACTACATCAGGGGCAAGCTGCGCCTGTCACCAAGTGCATTTAACCCTCAATGGTGTGGTTGTTTTTTTGGCTAAAGCCTACATCAGGGTGAAGTTGTCACACCAAGTGCATTTAACCAGCAATAGTCTGTTTATTTTTGGCCATATACTACATCAGGGGCAAGCTGCGCCCGACACCAAGTGCATTTAACCCTCAGTAGTGTGGTTGGTCAAGCTGTCACACCAAGTGCATTTAACCAGCAATAGTCTGTTCATTTTTTGGCCATATACTACATAAGGGGCAAGCTGCGCCTGTCACCAAGTGCATTTAACCCTCAGTAGTGTGGTTGGTCAAGCTGTCACACCAAGTGCATTTAACCAGCAATAGTGTGGTTATTTTTTGGCCATATCCCAGTCTAACTCTGTCAGTAAATCTATACCTGTCACCCAGCGCCTAAATACTAGGCCTCAAATTTATATCCCGCTAAATCTGTCGTTACTGCTGTACTGTTCTGGCTGGGCAAGTTATTTAGTGTCCGTCAAAGCACATTTTTTGTTCTGGGTTGAAATACAATTCCCAATTTAGCAATTTCCTAATTTAGTGGTTTCTGCTGTATCAGAGCTATTTGAAATCTATCCCTAAAAGGGTATATAATATTCAAGGTGCACATAGGGTCATTCAGAATAACTTCACACACACGCTACTGTGCATTTCCAAGTCTAATTCCGTCAGTAAATCTATACCTGTCACCCAGCGCCTGAATACTAGGCTTCAAATTTATATTCCGCTAAATCTGTCATTACTGCTGTACTGTTCTGGCTGGGCAAGTTATTTAGTGTCCGTCAAAGCACATTTTTTGTTCTGGGTTGAAATACAATTCCCAATTTAGCAATTTCCTAATTTAGTGGTTTCTGCTGTATCAGAGCTATTTGAAATCTATCCCTAAAAGGGTATATAATATTCAAGGTGCACATAGGGTCATTCAGAATAACTTCACACACACGCTACTGTGCATTTCCAAGTCTAATTCCGTCAGTAAATCTATACCTGTCACCCAGCGCCTGAATACTAGGCTTCAAATTTATATTCCGCTAAATCTGTCATTACTGCTGTACTGTTCTGGCTGGGCAAGTTATTTAGTGTCCGTCAAAGCACATTTTTTGTTCTGGGTTGAAATACAATTCCCAATTTAGCAATTTCCTAATTTAGTGGTTTCTGCTGTATCAGAGCTATTTGAAATCTATCCCTAAAAGGGTATATAATATTCAAGGTGCACATAGGGTCATTCAGAATAACTTCACACACACGCTACTGTGCATTTCCAAGTCTAATTCCGTCAGTAAATCTATACCTGTCACCCAGCACCTAAATACTAGGCCTCAAATTTATATCCCGCTAAATCTGTCGTTACTGCTGTACTGTTTTGGCTGGGCAAGTTATTTAGTGTCCGTCAAAGCACATTTTGTGTTCTGGGTTGAAATACAATTCCCAATTTAGAAATTTCCAAATTTAGTGGTTTCTGCTGTATCAGAGCTATTTTAAATCTATCCCTAAAAGGGTATATAATATTCAAGGTGCACATAGGGTCATTCAGAATAACTTCACACACACGCTACTGTGCATTTCCAAGTCTAATTCTGTCAGTAAATCTATATCTGTCACCCAGCGCCTAAATACTAGGCCTCAAATTTATATCCCGCTAAATCTGTCGTTACTGGTGTACTGTTCTGGCTGGGCAAGTTATTTAGTGTCCGTCAAAGCACATTTTTTGTTCTGGGTTGAAATACAATTCCCAATTTAGCAATTTCCTAATTTAGTGGTTTCTGCTGTATCAGGCCTACTTTAAATACATCCCTAAAAGGGTATATAATATTCAAGGTGCACATAGGGTCATTCAGAATAACTTCACACACACGCTACTGTGCATTTCCAAGTCTAATTCTGTCAATAAATCTATACCTGTCACCCAGCGCCTAAATACTAGGCCTCAAATTTATATTCAGCTGAATTTGAATACAATACATTGGGCCAAATAATATTTTTGTTGTTGTGGTGAACGATAACAATGAGGAAAACATCTAGTAAGGGACGCGGACGTGGACATGGTCGTGGTGGTGTTAGTGGACCCTCTGGTGCTGGGAGAGGACGTGGCCGTTCTGCCACATCCACACGTCCTAGTGTACCAACTACCTCAGGTCCCAGTAGCCGCCAGAATTTACAGCGATATATGGTGGGGCCCAATGCCGTTCTAAGGATGGTAAGGCCTGAGCAGGTACAGGCATTAGTCAATTGGGTGGCCGACAGTGGATCCAGCACGTTCACATTATCTCCCACCCAGTCTTCTGCAGAAAGCGCACAGATGGCGCCTGAAAACCAACCCCATCAGTCTGTCACATCACCCCCATGCATATCAGGGAAACTGTCTGAGCCTCAAGTTATGCAGCAGTCTCTTATGCTGTTTGAAGACTCTGCTGGCAGGGTTTCCCAAGGGCATCCACCTAGCCCTTCCCCAGCGGTGGAAGACATAGACTGCACTGACGCACAACCACTTATGTTTCCTGATGATGAGGACATGGGAATACCACCTCAGCATGTCTCTGATGATGACGAAATACAGGTTCCAACTGCTGCGTCTTTCTGCAGTGTGCAGACTGAACAGGAGGTCAGGGATCAAAACTGGGTGGAAGACGATGCAGGGGACTATGAGGTCCTAGACCCCACATGGAATGAAGGTCGTGCCACTGACTTTCACAGTTCGGAGGAAGAGGCAGTGGTGAGACCGAGCCAACAGCGTAGCAAAAGAGGGAGCAGTGGGCAAAAGCAGAACACCCGCCGCCAAGAGACTCCGCCTGCTACTGACCGCCGCCATCTTGGACCGAGCACCCCAAAGGCAGCTTCAAGGAGTTCCCTGACATGGCACTTCTTCAAACAATGCGCTGACGACAAGACCCGAGTGGTTTGCACGCTGTGCCATCAGAGCCTGAAGCGAGGCATTAACGTTCTGAACCTTAGCACAACCTGCATGACCAGGCACCTGCATGCAAAGCATGAACTGCAGTGGAGTAAACACCTTAAAAACAAGGAAGTCGCTCAGGCTCCCCCTGCTACCTCTTCTGCTGCTGCCGCCTCGGCCTCTTCTGCTGCTGCCGCCTCGGCCTCTTCTGCTGCTGCTGCCGCATCGGCCTCTTCCTCTGCCTCTGGAGGAACGTTGGCACCTGCCGCCAAGCAAACAGGGCATGTACCACCAACACCACCACCACCTTCGTCACCAAGCATCTCAACCATGTCACACGGCAGCGTTCAGCTCTCCATCTCACAAACATTTGAGAGAAAGCGTAAATTCCCACCTAGCCACCCTCGATCCCTGGCCCTGAATGCCAGCATTTCTAAACTACTGGCCTATGAAATGCTGTCATTTAGGCTGGTGGACACAGACAGCTTCAAACAGCTCATGTCGCTTGCTGTCCCACAGTATGTTGTTCCCAGCCGCCACTACTTCTCCAAGAGAGCCGTGCCTTCCCTGCACAACCAAGTATCCGATAAAATCAAGTGTGCACTGCGCAACGCCATCTGTAGCAAGGTCCACCTAACCACAGATACGTGGACCAGTAAGCACGGCCAGGGACGCTATATCTCCCTAACTGCACACTGGCCTCCTGTTGCCACCTCCTCCTTCTCGGCTTCCTCCTCCTCTTCTTCCACCTGCTCATCCAGTCAGCCACACACCTTCACCACCAACTTCAGCACAGCCTGGGGTAAACGTCAGCAGGCCATTCTGAAACTCATATGTTTGGGGGACAGGCCCCACACCGCACAGAAGTTGTGGCGGGGTATAGAACAGACCGACGAGTGGTTGCTGCCGGTGAGCCTCAAGCCCGGCCTGGTGGTGTGCGATAATGGGCGAAATCTCGTTGCAGCTCTGGGACTAGCCAATTTGACGCACATCCCTTGCTTGGCGCATGTGCTGAATTTGGTGGTGCAGAAGTTCATTCACAACTACCCCGACATGTCAGAGCTGCTGCATAAAGTGCGGGCCGTCTGTTCGCGCTTCCGGCGTTCACATCCTGCCGCTGCTCGCCTGTCTGCGCTACAGCGTAACTTCGGCCTTCCCGCTCACTGCCTCATATGCGACGTGCCCACCAGGTGGAACTCCACCTTGCACATTCTGGACAGACTGTGCGAGCAGCAGCAGGCCATAGTGGAGTTTCAGCTGCAGCACGCACGGGTCAGTCGCACTGCGGAACAGCACCACTTAACCACCAATGACTGGGCCTCCATGCGAGACCTGTGTGCCCTGTTGCGCTGTTTCGAGTACTCCACCAACATGGCCAGTGGCGATGACGCCGTTATCAGCGTTACAATACCACTTCTATGTCTCCTTGAGAAAACACTTAGGGCGATGATGGAAGAGGAGGTGGCCCAGGAGGAGGAGGAGGAGGAGGAGGAGGAAGAGGGGTCATTTTTAGCACTTTCAGGCCAGTCTCTTCGAAGTGACTCAGAGGGAGGTTTTTTGCAACAGCAGAGGCCAGGTACAAATGTGGCCAGCCAGGGCCCACTACTGGAGGACGAGGATGAGGAGGAGGTGGAGGAGGATGAGGATGAAGCATGGTCACAGCAGGGTGGCACCCAACGCAGCTCGGGCCCATCACTGGTGCGTGGCTGGGGGGAAAGGCAGGACGATGATGATACGCCTCCCACAGAGGACAACTTGTCCTTACCCCTGGGCAGCCTGGCACACATGAGCGACTACATGCTGCAGTGCCTGCGCAACGACAGCAGAGTTGCCCACATTTTAACGTGTGCGTACTACTGGGTTGCCACCCTGCTGGATCCACGCTACAAAGACAATGTGCCCACCTTACTTCCTGCACTGGAGCGTGATAGGAAGATGCGCGAGTACAAGCGCACGTTGGTAGACGCGCTACTTAGAGCTTTCCGAAATGTCACAGGGGAACAAGTGGAAGCCCAAGGCCAAGGCAGAGGAGGAGCAAGAGGTCGCCAAGGCAGCTGTGTCACGGCCAGCTCCTCTGAGGGCAGGGTTAGCATGGCAGAGATGTGGAAAACTTTTGTCAACACGCCACAGCTAACTGCACCACCACCTGATACGCAACGTGTTAGCAGGAGGCAACATTTCACTAACATGGTGGAACAGTACGTGTGCACACCCCTCCACGTACTGACTGATGGTTCGGCCCCATTCAACTTCTGGGTCTCTAAATTGTCCACGTGGCCAGAGCTAGCCTTTTATGCCTTGGAGGTGCTGGCCTGCCCGCCGGCCAGCGTTTTGTCTGAACGTGTATTCAGCACGGTAGGGGGCGTCATTACAGACAAACGCAGCCGCCTGTCTACAGCCAATGTGGACAAGCTGACGTTCATAAAAATGAACCAGGCATGGATCCCACAGGACCTGTCCGTCCCTTGTCCAGATTAGACATTAACTACCTCCCCTTAACCATATATTATTGTACTCCAGGGCACTTCCTCATTCAATCCTATTTTTATTTTCATTTTACCATTATATTGCGAGGCTACCCAAAGTTGAATGAACCTCTCCTCTGTCTGGGTGCCGGGGCCTAAATATATGCCAATGGACTGTTCCAATGTTGGGTGACGTGAAGCCTGATTCTCTGCTATGACATGCAGACTAATTCTCTGCTGACATGAAGCCAGATCCTCTGTTACGGGACCTCTCTCCTCTGCCTGGGTGCTGGGCCTAAATATCTGACAATGGACTGTTGCAGTGGTGGCTGACGTGAAGCCTGATTTTTTGCTATGACATGCAGACTAATTCTCTGCTGACATGAAGCCAGATCCTCTGTTACGGGACCTCTCTCCTCTGCCTGGGTGCTGGGCCTAAATTTATGAAAATGGACTGTTGTATTGGTGGCTGACGTGAAGCCTGATTCTCTGCTATGATATGAAGACTGATTCTCTGCTGACATGAAGCCAGATTGTCACGACCGCTATCCCAGCAGCAGTCGTGTCGTTCCAGACGGAGGGGAAGGGGGACCCTTATCTATGGATGGGAGATAGAACGGCCACCCCTGACTAACCCTAAGCTGGCACCTGTCTGCCCTGATACCCTAGACGGGGTGTGAACCCGTGCGGCGAGCAGGATGCCTAAACCCTCAGTCACCCTAGCAAGACTAGACTGGGGAAAGGCAGATGGGAGCACTAGTCACCATCACTCATGTCTAGGAGAGCAACAGGGGAAGACAGCAACAAACAAACAATCTATAACAGAGAATAGACTTATCCAGGCACGAGCAGAGAAGGTGATCCCAACAACGACAGTCCACGCCAGACAAGAGCTCCACAGCAATACCATCAAACGATCTCCTTCAAAGGTCAGAATAACACTGGAAGTAAGGACTATATCTGGCAATGACTGCAAGTGAAACTGAAACTAATATAGTAGCTGGGAGTGGCAGACAGGACTAACCTGAGAAGGATGCCTACAAACTCCCAGAGCAAACTCACAAGCTATCGCGAGTAGCAAATCGCTGCGACCTTCTCCTCCCAGACCTGTCTGGATCAGTCACAGTCGTGACAGTACCCCCCTTTCTACGAGGGGCCACCGGACCCTCAAGACCAGGCCTCTCCGGATGGGACCTATGAAAAGCCCGAATGAGTCTGTCCGCCTTTATCTCTGATGCTGGCACCCACATTCTCTCTTCGGATCCATAACCTTTCCAGTGCACCAGGTACTGAAGAGAGCGGCGAACATATCGTGAATCAACAATCTTTTCTACCTGAAACTCCAGACTGCCATCAACAACCACCGGTGGAGGCGGTAATGGCAATGGTTCAGGAGGTTCTACATACCTCTTAAGCAGAGATCTGTGGAAGACATTATGGATCCTTAGAGTCTGAGGTAGCTCCAGACGAAAAGCCACCGGGTTAATGATCTTAATTACCCTATAAGGACCAATAAATCTCGGACCTAATTTCCACGAGGGAACCTTCAACTTGATATTTCTGGTAGACAACCACACCAAGTCATTCACCCCAAGGTCCGGACCTTCAGAGCGCTTCTTATAAGCCACACGTTTGTATCTACCACCAATTCTCTTCAAACTTTCTTGCACACTCTGCCACACTGATGAAAGTGAAGACGCAAATCGTTCCTCCTCGGGAATCCCAGACGGCCCCCCCTCACTAAACGTACAAAACTGAGGATGGAAACCATACGCACCAAAAAATGGTGACTTATCGGTGGATTCTTGACGACGATTATTAATGGCAAACTCGGCTAATGGTAAATAAGATGACCACTCCTCCTGATTTTCTGAAACAAAGCATCTCAAATATGTCTCTAGGTTTTGATTGGTACGTTCAGTCTGACCGTTGGACTGTGGATGGAAAGATAAAGAAAACGACAGATGAACCCCTAAACGAGAACAAAAAGCTTTCCAAAATTTAGAAACAAATTGGGTACCACGATCCGAAACAATATCGGAAGGGACCCCGTGAAGCTTCACGATGTGGTCAATAAAAACCTGAGCCAGTGTGTTAGCATTAGGCAATGCGGTAAGAGCAATAAAGTGCACCATTTTACTGAACCTGTCAACAACTACAAGAATAACAGTCTTCCCCGCTGATACTGGTAGATCCGTAATGAAATCCATTGATAGGTGCGTCCAAGGCCTGTTGGGGATGGCCAGAGGTAAAAGACGCCCTGCTGGACGAGTATGATCTACCTTAGAACGAGCACAGGTAGCACATGCAGACACAAAATTCAACACCTCCTGGCGCCACTTAGGCCACCAGAACCGACGAGACACTAATTCAGAGGTTGCCCTACTACCTGGGTGTCCTGCCAGTGTGGAGTTATGGTGTTCTTTTAGTATCTCCAGGCGTAAATTTTCTGGCACAAACAGTTTACCCGAGGGGCAGGAGGCCGGGGCGTCCCCCTGAGCTTCCAACACCCTCCCCTCTAAACCTGAGTGTAATGCAGAGACCACCACCCCCTTTTGCAAAATAGGCTCTGGTACATCAACATCACCCCCTCCAGGAAAACTTAGAGACAATGCATCCGCCTTAGTATTTTTTGCCCCCGGGCGATAGGTTATTACAAAATTAAACCTAGTAAAAAATAACGACCACCGAGCCTGTCTAGGGGTGAGACGTTTAGCAGACTCCAGATATAATAAGTTTTTGTGATCAGTAATCACCGTGACGGGATGAACCGCCCCCTCCAAAAAATGACGCCACTCCTCAAAAGCCAACTTAATAGCCAAAAGTTCCCTGTTGCCAATATCATAGTTCCTTTTTGCAGTAGACAATTTCTTCGAAAAGAAAGCACACGGACGCCATTCACCAGGGGACGGGCCCTGAGATAGTACCGCTCCCACCCCCACCTCTGATGCGTCAACCTCTACAATAAAAGGAAGCGAGACATCTGGCTGTACGAGAATAGGGGCTGAGGTGAATCTCTCCTTGAGAGATGTAAAGGCAGTTTTGGCTGCATGTGACCATTTGGAAAAATCGGATCCCTTTCGGGTCATGTCCGTCAGTGGTTTGACCACCAAAGAATAGTTCTTTATAAACTTTCTATAAAAATTGGCAAACCCCAGGAAGCGTTGCAATGCCTTCAGGTTCTCAGGCAGATCCCAGTCCATAATCGCCCGGACTTTCTCTGGATCCATGCGGAAACCTGAATCTGACAACACATACCCCAGAAATGGCAGTTCTTTTACGGCGAACACACATTTCTCTAATTTAGCAAACAATTTGTTGGCCCTTAATATCTGCAGCACTTGTCTCACATGGATCTTATGTGTATCCAGATCTGGAGAATAGACCAGGATGTCATCAAGATATATCACAACAAATCTCCCGATAAGGTGACTAAAAATATCGTTGACAAAATGTTGGAACACCGCAGGTGCATTAGTAAGACCAAAAGGCATAACCAGATTTTCATAATGCCCTTCTGGAGTATTAAAAGCCGTCTTCCACTCATCCCCCTCTTTGATGCGAACCAGGTTATAGGCTCCTCTGAGATCCATCTTGGAGAACTATTTAGCACCAGCAACCTGATTAAAGAGGTCGGGAATGAGAGGAAGAGGATAGGGATCTCGGATAGTTATCCAGTTTAACTCCCGGAAATCCAGGCAAGGACGCAGGCCCCCATCTTTCTTTTTAACGAAAAAGAACCCTGCAGCCACAGGTGAAGAAGAGGGTCTGATGTGTCCCTTAGCCAAACTCTCCGAGATATAATCTTGCATAGCCTTCCTCTCCGGGCCGGAAAGATTATATAACCGGGTTTTAGGTAGTTTTGCCCCAGGTACTAGGTTAATTGGGCAATCATATGGACGATGAGGTGGTAACCCCTGACAACCCTTCTCAGAGAACACATCCATAAAATCTGACAGAAAGGCAGGCAGAGATGTTACAGAGAGTGTAGAGCACCTACTATTCAAGCAGTTGTCCTTACAATGATCACTCCACTCCACAATCTCCCCGGCCTGCCAATCCACCACTGGATTGTGAGTCACCAGCCAGGGAAGCCCCAATACCATAGGAGCCAGAAGACCATCCAGGACATAACAAGAGATATGCTCTTTATGGAGGTCCCCTACCTGCAGATGGATGTTATGGATGATCTGAGTTAACTCTCTCTGAGTAAGAGGGGAGGAGTCGATGGCAAAAACAGGAATAGTTCTGCGTACCGGTTCTGGAGTAAAACCCAGAGCCTGAACAAACTGTGAATCCACCAAGTTGACCCCTTCCCCACTGTCCAAAAAGACGGAACAGATCTCAGTCTTATTGCCAGCCTTAACGGTAGCAGACAACAAAAACTGAGACATGCGTATGGAGGAAACGAATACGCCCAGACTGTTATCCTCCGCACAATCTGGGGACTCTAGTTTTCCCGCGGCTCCTTTGTTTGTTCTCTTGGGTTCTGAGGGACATACCTTTACAAAATGACCCCTCCCCCCACAACGAAAACAAACCTCTGACCTATGGCGGACCTTTGGAGGATTCACCCGTCTAGTGACGCCCCCTATTTGCATTGGTTCGACTGGATCATAACAAACCGATCCCTGCCCTATAGAGGCCTCTGTAGAGTTTAATAGTCTCTCCTTGAGTCGTCTGTCGACTCTAATAGACAGAGACATAGCAGCCTCAAGAGACCCAGGGACCTCGTATACCGCCAGCGCGTCTTTTAATTTTTCAGACAACCCCTGGCAGAACTGACTCCTAAGGGCCAAGTCGTTCCATAATGTATCAGTAGCCCACCTATGGAATTCGGAACAATATAGTTCAGCAGACCGGTTCTCTTGTCGAAGTCCACGTAGCTTAGACTCAGCCAGTGAGACCCTGTCCGGGTCATCATATACGAGACCCAGGGCTTCAAAAAACTCATCCACTGATCGTAAGGCTGGAGAGTCTGATGGTAGGGAGAAAGCCCAAGCCTGCGGATCTCCTTGCAGGAGAGAAATTACAATGCCCACCCGTTGTTCCTCGCCGCCAGAGGATCTAGGGCGTAACCTGAAGAACAATTTACAAGCTTCTCTGAAGGTTACAAATTGGTCTCTCCCTCCTGAGAAGCTATCAGGTAAAACTACTTTTGGCTCAGGAGTACCTTGGTTTCCCATAGCAACGGTGGAACCCAAGGATTGCTGCTGCTGCTGCAGCACTGTTGCTTTTAATCCTGCCACTTCAAGGGATAACCCCTGTAATTCTTTTGCCAAAACCGTAACCGGATCCATAGTGGAACAGAAAAATACAAAGCAAAACAGCAAGCAAAAAAAAAAAATGAAATGTCACTTTTTTTTTTTTTTTTTTAAATGGCCAGATATACTGTCACGACCGCTATCCCAGCAGCAGTCGTGTCGTACCAGACGGAGGGGAAGGGGGACCCTTATCTATGGATGGGAGATAGAACGGCCACCCCTGACTAACCCTAAGCTGGCACCTGTCTGCCATGATACCCTAGACGGGGTGTGAACCCGTGCGGCGAGCAGGATGCCTAAACCCTCAGTCACCCTAGCAAGACTAGACTGGGGAAAGGCAGATGGGAGCACTAGTCACCATCACTCATGTCTAGGAGAACAACAGGGGAAGACAGCAACAAACAAACAATCTATAACAGAGAATAGACTTATCCAGTCACGAGCAGAGAAGGTGATCCCAATAACGACAGTCCACGCCAGACAAGAGCTCCACAGCAATACCATCAAACGATCTCCTTCAAAGGTCAGAATAACACTGGAAGTAAGGACTATATCTGGCAATGACTGCAAGTGAAACTGAAACTAATATAGTAGCTGGGAGTGGCAGACACAACTCACCTGAGAAGGATGCCTACAAACTCCCAGTCAGGACAAAAAGGTTCACAAGGCAAAACCCTGACGACATACCCTGAACCAGAGAGCAAACTCACAAGCTATCGCGAGTAGCAAGTCGCTGCGACCTTCTCCTCCCAGACTTGTCTGGATCAGTCACAGTCGTGACACAGATTGTCTGTTACGGGACCTCTCTCCTCTGCCTGGGTGCTGGGCCTAAATATCTGACAATGGACTGTTGCATTGGTGGCTGACGTGAAGCCTGATTCTCTGCTATGATATGAAGACTGATTCTCTGCTGACATGAAGCCAGATTGTCTGTTACGGGACCTCTCTCCTCTGCCTGGGTGCTGGGCCTAAATTTATGAAAATGGACTGTTGCAGTGGTGGGTGACGTGAAGCCTGATTCTCTGCTATGATATGAAGACTGATTCTCTGCTGACATGAAGCCAGATTGTCTGTTACGGGACCTCTCTCCTCTGCCTGGGTGCTGGGCCTAAATATCTGACAATGGACTGTTGCATTGGTGGCTGACGTGAAGCCTGATTCTCTGCTATGATATGAAGACTGATTCTCTGCTGACATGAAGCCAGATTGTCTGTTACGGGACCTCTCTCCTCTGCCTGGGTGCTGGGCCTAAATATCTGACAATGGACTGTTGCATTGGTGGCTGACGTGAAGCCTGATTCTCTGCTATGATATGAAGACTGATTCTCTGCTGACATGAAGCCAGATTGTCTGTTACGGGACCTCTCTCCTCTGCCTGGGTGCTGGGCCTAAATTTATGAAAATGGACTGTTGCAGTGGTGGGTGACGTGAAGCCTGATTCTCTGCTATGACATGAAGACTGATTCTCTGCTGACATGAAGCCAGATTGTCTGTTACGGGACCTCTCTCCTCTGCCTGGGTGCTGGGCCTAAATTTATGAAAATGGACTGTTGCAGTGGTGGGTGACGTGAAGCCTGATTCTCTGCTATGACATGAAGACTGATTCTCTGCTGACATGAAGCCAGATTGTCTGTTACGGGACCTCTCTCCTCTGCCTGGGTGCTGGGCCTAAATTTATGAAAATGGACTGTTGCAGTGGTGGGTGACGTGAAGCCTGATTCTCTGCTATGACATGAAGACTGATTCTCTGCTGACATGAAGCCAGATTGTCTGTTACGGGACCTCTCTCCTCTGCCTGGGTGCTGGGCCTAAATTTATGAAAATGGACTGTTGCAGTGGTGGGTGACGTGAAGCCTAATTCTCTGCTATGACATGAAGACTGATTCTCTGCTGACATGAAGCCAGATTGTCTGTTACGGGACCTCTCTCCTCTGCCTGGGTGCTGGGCCTAAATTTATGAAAATGGACTGTTGCAGTGGTGGGTGACGTGAAGCCTGATTCTCTGCTATGACATGAAGACTGATTCTCTGCTGACATGAAGACTGATTGTCTGTTACGGGACCTCTCTCCTCTGCCTGGGTGCTGGGCCTAAATTTATGAAAATTGACTGTTACAGTGGTGGGTGACGTGAAGCCTGATTCTCTGCTATGACATGCAGACTGATTCTCTGCTGACATGAAGCCAGATTATCTGTTACGGGACCTCTCTCCTCTGCCTGGGTGCTGGGCCTAAATATCTGACAATGGACTGTTGCATTGGTGGCTGACGTGAAGCCTGATTCTCTGCTATGACATGAAGACTGATTCTCTGCTGACATGAAGCCAGATTCTCTGTTACGGGACCTCTCTCCTCTGCCTGGGTGCCGGGGCCTAAATATCTGAGAATGGACTGTTCCAGTGGTGGGTGACGTGAAGCCAGATTCTCTGCTATGAGACCTCTCTCCAATTGATTTTGGTTAATTTTTATTTATTTCATTTTTATTTTTATTCATTTCCCTATCCACATTTGTTTGCAGGGGATTAACCACATGTTGCTGCCTTTTGCAGCCCTCTAGCCCTTTCCTGGGCTGTTTTACAGCCTTTTTAGTGCCGAAAAGTTCGGGTCCCCATTGACTTCAATGGGGTTCGGGTTCGGGACGAAGTTCGGATCAAAGTCTCGAACCCGAACATCCAGGTGTCCGCTCAACTCTAGTTATAAATTTTACAGTGTTCATTTTTCTGTATAAATAACATAATATCTTTATTTTCGGGGTCAGTACGATTACAGTGATACCAAATACATATAGTTTTTTTTTACATTTAACTACTTTTTTGCAATAAAACCCCTTTTTTGCGGCACCTGAGGGGTTAATTGTGCTGATAACAGCCCCCTGTAAGAGATCGGGTGCTGCCAGGCAGCAGGGGGCAGTCATGTACACAGTTCTTAGTATATTCTAACTTGAAGTGTCCCCATCACCATGGGAACGCCTCTGTGT
The DNA here is from genome assembly GCF_014858855.1 of Bufo gargarizans. Taxonomy (NCBI): domain Eukaryota; kingdom Metazoa; phylum Chordata; class Amphibia; order Anura; family Bufonidae; genus Bufo; species Bufo gargarizans. The sequence continues at coordinate 461,364,121 of NC_058080.1, read as the reverse complement.
TAGAATATACTGTTGGATCTGAGTTTCACGATCTAACTAATATCCGACAGTATATTCTAACATAGAGGCGTTCCCATGGTGATGGGGACGCTTCAAGTTAAAATATACCATCGGATTGGAGAAAACTCCGATCCGATGGTATAATAGGGACTCCTGACTTTGAATTGAAAGTCAATGGGGGACGGATCTGTTTGCAATTGCACCATATTGTGTCAACGTCAAACAGATCCGTCCCCATTGACTTTCATTGTAAGTCAGGAAGGATCCGTTTGGGTCCGCACGGCCAGCAGACACTAAAACGATTTTTTCTTCATGTCCATGGATTCTCCAAAAATCAAGGAAGACCCACGGAAGAAAAAATGGACATGGATCACGGACCTACGGACTCCGTTTTTGCTCCCTCTGTCAGCACTTTACATGCAGCGGACGCCATTGCCGGTGGCATGTAAAGTGTAAAACAGCCCAGATCGGCACTCCTGCCAGTCCGGGCTGTTAGAGCAGGGCCACGACGTTGGGTGAGAGTTGGGTCTCCGCTCCCCGCTGCACGGGGGCCCCTTAGTGACCGCCGTGAAAACACATATGGGTGGTCACTAAGGAGTTAAAATAACATGAAGAACAAATGGTGTTGCCTTAAGAGACAGTGACAGTCATAGTATCCATAACAGAGTATCTCAGTAAAAGTACAAACCGGATTCCAAAAAAGTTGGGACACTAAACAAATTGTGAATAAAAACTGAACTCAATGATGTGGAGATGGCAAATGTCAATATTTTATTTGTAATAGAATGTAGATGACAGATCAAACGTTTAATCCGAGTAAATGTATCATTTTAAAGGAAAAATACGTTGATTCAAATTTTAACGGTGTCAACAAATCCCCAAAAAGTTGGGACAAGTAGCAATAAGAGGCTGGAAAAAGTACATTTGAGCATAACGAAGAGCTGGAAGACCAATTAACACTAATTAGGTCAATTGGCAACATGATTGGGTATAAAAAGAGCTTCTCAGAGTGGCAGTGTCTCTCAGAAGCCAAGATGGGTAGAGGATCACCAATTCCCACAATGTTGCGCAGAAAGATAGTGGAGCAATATCAGAAAGGTGTTACCTAGCGAAAAATTGCAAAGCCTTTGCATCTATCATCATCAACTGTACATAACATCATCCGAAGATTCAGAGAATCTTGAACAATCTCTGTGCGTAAGGGTCAAGGCCGTAAAACCATACTGGATGCCCGTGATCTCCGGGCCCTTAAACGACACTGCACCACAAACAGGAGTGCTACTGTAAAGGAAATCACAGAATGGGTTCAGGAATACTTCCAGAAACCATTGTCAGTGAACACAATCCACTGTGTCATCCGCCGTTGCCAGCTGAAACTCTTCAGTGCAAAGAAGAAGCCATTTCTAAGCAAGATCCACAAGCTCAGGCGTTTTCATTTTCACTGGGCCAGGGATCATTTAAAATGGAGTGTGGCAAAATGGAAGACTGTTCTATGGTCAGACGAGTCACGATTCGAAGTTCTTTTTGGAAATCTGGGACGCCATATCATCCGGACCAAAGAGGACAAGGACAACCCAAGTTGTTATCAACGCTCAGTTCAGAAGCCTGCATCTCTGATGGTATGGGGTTGCATGAGTGCGTGTGGCATGGGCAGCTTGCATGTCTGGAAAGGCACCATCAATGCAGAAAAATATATTCAGGTTCTAGAACAACATATGCTCCCATCTAGATGTCATCTCTTTCAGGGAAGACCCTGCATTTTTCAACAAGATAATGCCAGACCACATTCTGCATCAATCACAACATCATGGCTACGTAGGAGAAGGATCTGGGTACTGAAATAGCCAGTCTGCAGTCCAGATCTTTCACCTATAGAGAACATTTGGCGCATCATAAAGAGGAAGGTGCAACAAAGAAGGCCCAAGACGATTGAACAGTTAGAGGCTTGTATTAGACAAGAATGGGAGAGCATTCCTATTTCTAAACTCGAGAAACTGATCTCCTCGGTCCCCAGACGTCTGTTGAGTGTTGTAAGAAGAAGGGGAGATGCCACACAGTGGTGAAAATGGCCTTGTCCCAACTTTTTGGGGATTTGTTGACACCATGAAATTCAGATTCAACATATCTTTCCCTTAAAATGGTACATTTTCTCAGTTTAAACTTTTGTTCCGTGATTTATGTTCTATTCTGAATAAAATATTAGAAGTTGGCACCTCCACATCATTGCTTTCAGTTTTTATTCACGATTTGTATAGTGTCCCAACTTTTTGGGAATCCGGTTTGTACCAGAAAAAACAGAAGTACCAGAAAGTACCAGAAAAATAACAGTGACAGCTACAGTACATTGAAATCAGTGGTGTATATAAATGAAAAGGAGCACCATAACAGACATTTTAATGGAACTCAATTATGGTGCCAGGGTTTGCCACCCAGGTTAAGAGCTTTGGGGTCATTTATTATTAGATTTATGTCAATTTTTTGTGTATATCTGTCAGATTCAGCTGCAAAGGGGATTTGCTGCTGAATCTGCGACTTTTCCCCACTCACGTCAAGTCTAAAAAAGGGTGTGTGGTGTGGGCGTGGAGGAGGTTCGGTAGCCACGCCCATCTCAGTTATAATTTTTTATGCCTGTTTTAGGAATAGAAAATGATCTAAATCTATGCCAGCAAGGGAGCTGGCACAGATCTACTGTAGGCCGGTGGTGGATGCGCCTAAGTTACGTAGAGCCCTGCACCTCTACATAACTTAGGCATATCATGCGTCAGTGCAAGGAGTATTAATAAATTACCCAATTTCGTTCATTTTTTCTTCATCCATGGTGTTTCTCTGAACTTGGACTAATCCCCATACTCCTTGCTTTCCAGTAGTTGCTCTGGCGAAGGAAGTCATGAAGAGGTTCTCATCATCCAATAGCATTTGGGATGGAACAACTAAGGAGAGACCCCCTAATCCTCTGAGACTCATTTACAGCTACAAACTGGCCTTGCACAAGGGTTTCTGCTCTCTGCACCTCTTCTTGGTTAATGGCCACCTGCTATTTATTGTAATTAGTGTTAGTTGCTTGGCTTCTATTTAGTTCTGTTTCTTTACAGCAGACTATATTCAGTGACTCTAGCTTAGGTAGGAGCAGATTGGGAATTAAAGTAAGGCCTCATGCACACGACCGTTTTCCGTTTTTTTTCGCGGACCCATTGACTTTCAATGGGTCCGTGGAAAAATCGGAAAATGCACCATTTTGCAGCCGAGACCGTGATCCGTGTATCCTGTCCGTCAAAAAAATAAGACCTGTCCTATTTTTTTGACGGACAGTGCAGCCCCCCCCCCTCCCTCCCTCTATTGTAATAATTCATTGGTGGCACAGTGTGCTCCCCCCCCCCAACTTCCTCCTTGTATTGTAATAAATCGTTGGTGGAACAGTGTGCGCCCCCCATCGGTCCCCCTTCCTCCCTGTATTGTAATAATTATTCGTTGGTGGCACAGTGTGCGCCCCCCATCGCCCCCCCTTCCTCCCTGTATTGTAATAATTATTCGTTGGTGGCACAGTGTGCGCCCCCCATCGGCCCCCCTTCCTCCCTGTATTGTAATAATTATTCGTTGGTGGCACAGTGTGTGCCCCCCCATCGCCCCCCCTTCCTCCCTGTATTGTAATAATTATTCGTTGGTGGCACAGTGTGCGCCCCCCATCGGCCCCCCCTTCCTCCCTGTATTGTAATAATTATTCGTTGGTGGCACAGTGTGCGCCCCCCATCGGCCCCCCCTTCCTCCCTGTATTGTAATAATTATTCGTTGGTGGCACAGTGTGCACCCCCCATTGCCCCCCCCCCCCCCGATCATTGGTGGCAGCGGAGTTCCGATCGGAGTCCCAGTTTAATCGCTGGAGCTCCGATCGGTAACCATGGCAACCAGGACGCTACTGCAGCCCTGGTTGCCATGGTTACTTAGCAATAGTACAATAGTAAAAGATTCATACTTACCTGGGAGCTGCGATGTCTGTGTCCGGCCGAGAGCTCCACCTACTGGTAAGTAACAGCAATGTGCCGCACAGACCTGTCACTTACCAGTAGGAGGAGCTCCCGGCCGGACACAGACATCGCAGCTCCCAGGTAAGTATGAATCTTTTACTATTGTACTATTGCTAAGTAACCATGGCAACCAGGGCTGCAGTAGCATCCTGGTTGCCATGGTTACCGATCGGAGCCCCAGCGATTAAACTGGGACTCCGATCGGAACTCCGCTGCCACCAATGATGGGGGGGGAGATGGGAGGCCGCACACTGGCCACCAATGTTGTAAATGCTATAGAGGGAGGGGGGCCGATGTGAGGCGCACACTGTGCCACCAATGAATAATTATTACAATACAGGGAGGAAGGGGGGGGCCGATGGGGGAGCACACTGTGCCACCAACGAATAATTATTACAATACAGGTCGGCTAAAGGACCTGTGGTGACGTCAGATCACATGCTCCAATCACATGGTCCATCACCGTGGCAGGACTATATACTCATCACAGGCCTCTATGCCCCTTTTGAGGCAACAAATTATCTTATTGCCTTGGCAGCAGCTGCCTGACACTGATTTCTACAACTTAGGCCTAGTTCACACGACCGTATGGCTTTTATTGTTTTTTGCGGTCCGTTTTTAAGTTCCGTTGTGTTTCCGTTTCCTTTCCGTTTTTCCGTATGGCATATACAGTATACCGTAATTACATAGAAAAAATTGTGCTGGGCATAACATTTTCAATAGATGATTCAGAAAAAACGGAACGGAAACGGAAGACATACGGATGCATTTCCGTATGTGTTCCATTTTTTTTTTCGGACCCATTGACTTGAATGGAGCCACGACCCGTGATTTACGGCCAAATATAGGACAAGCTCTATCTTTCAAAGGAATGGAAAAACGGAAATACAGAAACGGAATGCATACGGAACACATTCCGTTTTTTTTGCGGAACCATTGAAATGAATGGTTCCGTATACGGACCGTATACGGAACACAATAAAACGGCCCGTACACCCGCAAAAAAAACGTTCGTGTGAACTAGGCCTTAGTTTGCTGTCCACTAAAATTCCTAGGTCCTTTTCCATGTCAGTGTTACCCAGTGTTTTACCATTTAGTATGTACTGGTGACTTGCATTATTCCTTCCAATGTGCATAACCTTATATTTGTCAGTGTTAAAGGGGTTATCTGAGTTATGGGAAAAAAAATTAAAACCTCATAAAACTCATCAGGACATACATATACATTGGTTAAATTGATTTAAGAGAAAAAAAAACATACTTACACCTTTTCACGGTTCTGTTATTGCTGTGTTTACATGCTGAAGTACATGCTGAGGGGGCATATAACAACAATGCCTGAGCTCTCCCTCATGAATATGTGTGGGTGTGAACAATCTGACCTTCCCCTTACCCTGCTCTGCACATCCAAACTTTGCATAAAACAAACAATCACATGATCATCTCCTAGCTCAGTGATGGCGAACCTATGGCACGGGTGCCAGAGGCGGCACTCAGAGCCCTCTCTGTGGGCACCCGCGCCTTGGAAAAAGTCTATGGCGTACCAATATGCTTTAGACTTTTCCTGCCATTCATCAGCACAGGACACACTATGAAGAGCACAGGCAGTGCATTGTATGTAGGCTATTAAGCTATTATAGCTAAATGAAAAAGTACATGGAAGATATACTATATTGGTATTCAGGTTAAATTGCTGTGTTGGCACTTTGCGATAAATAAGTGGGTATTTGGTTGCAGTTTGGGCACTCGGTCTCTAAAAGGTTCACCATCACTGTCCTAGCTCATGCAGACAGATTTTCCTGTCAAATTTTTATATAAAAAATATTTAAATTAGCTGTATCTAATCTATATATGTATCTAAGCTATATCTGTATCTAAGCTATATTTATATCTAAGCTATTTCTCTACCTAAGCTATATCTGTATCTAAGCTATTTCTTTATCTAAGCAATATCGGTATCAAAGCGATATCTGTATCTAAGCTATATATGTATCTAAGCTATATCCATCTAAGTAATATCTATATTAGATAGATATAGCTTAGTTATATATATAACTTTGATAAAGATATATCTTAGAAACAGTTCAAGCTTATATACTGATATAGCTTAGATATAGCAATAGCTTAGATATAGCTATATCTATATGATGGACAATAGAGTTGAGCGGACACCTGGATGTTCGGGTTCGGCCGAACTTCACAAAAAAGTTTAAGTTCGGGACCCGAACTTGACCCGAACTTGACCCAAACACAGTTTTTTGGTTTTGTTTTTTATTTTATTTTAGTATTTTATTTATTTTGTTCAAATTTTGGTAGACCCCAAAACATTGGGAAATATAAAAAATAAAACAAAGAGAAAGTGCGCTGGGTAAGGCCGGTATACATGTCTATTCTGCACAAGGTACGGACAAGTCCTGTGGGATCCCTGCCTAGTTCATTTTAATGAACGTGAGCTTGTCCACATTGGCTGTGGACAGGCGGCTGCACTTGTCTGTGATAACCCCCTCCTGCCGTGCTAAACAAATGTTCAGACAATACACTGGCTGCAGGGCAGGCCAGCACCTCTAAGCCGTAAAGGGCAAGCTCAGGCCATGTGCCCAATTTGGAGACCCAGAAGTTGAAGGGGGCAGACCATTCAGTCAGTACGTGTAGGTGTGTGCACACATACTGCTCAACGATGTTGCGCGTCCCCGTGACGGCCTTGATCCAATTGAATATCTTCTCTGTCAACTTTCGATGTTCTTTTATGCACCTACCATGGTGATCACAGGTAACGGGGAATCAGGGTTCCATGCCAGAGAGGGAGCCTGAGAAAGGTAGGTCAATGGATGAAATGTGATTGAGCGGAAATGTGGAACAAGTTGTTAAAGCGGAAGGATTGAATGAAAGGAGGGGGCGCGCGTCAATTTAAGATGAATTTTAGAAATTTAAGTCCCTGTCACCTATGCAGAGCAGGGGTTTTTCATCGACAAAAATGGGTTAATGACACCCACTAATGGAACAGATGATTTTAAAAAAAATCGGTCCCTGTCAACTATGCAAAGCAGGGGTTTATTCACAGCAAAACTGGGTTCATGTCCCCCACCAATTGAACAGACGATTTTGCAAAAATTTGTTCCCTGTCACCTATGCAGAGCAGGGGTTTGTATACTGCAAAAATTGTAAAATGTCACCTGAGAATTAGTGTTGATCACGAATATTCGAATTTCGAATTTTTATCACGAATATAGGTACTTCGAAAATTCACGAATATTTCGAATAGTTATATATATTCGTAATTTCGAATATTCAATTTTTTCCCGATTTTTTTCGGCAAATCGGCAAGGTAATGATTGTGTAATATGCGAATTTTCGTAATTCGAATTTTCGAATTCGAATTTTTAAACTTTTAGACAAAGAAGATTATAACACTATATTAGCTAAATTGTCTATATTCGTTTTTTTTTCGAATATTCGCTATATTGCTATATATTCTTGTTTTAGAATATTACAAATATTCGAAAAAACAAAGTTATAGCAATATAGCGAATATTCAAAAAATCGAATATAGAGCAATTTAGCTAATATAGTGCTATAATCTTCTTCGTCTAATAGTTGTAATTTTTTTCTCATCTGAAGTTCAGATTGGAAAAAAATTACAACTATAAAAAAAAAGATTATAGCACTATATTAGCTGGATTGCTCTATATTCGTTTTTTCCGAATATTCGCTATATTGCTATATATTACGAATATTCAAAAAAACTGTTATAGCAATATAGCGAATATTCAAAAAATCGAATATAGAGCAATTTAGCTAATCTAGTGCTATAATCTTCTTTGTCTAATAGTTGTAATTTTTTTCTCATCTGAAGTTCAGATTGGAAAAAAATTACAACTATAAAAAAAAAGATTATAGCACTATATTAGCTGAATTGCTCTATATTCGTTTTTTCCGAATATTCGCTATATTGCTATATATTACGAATATTCGAAAAAACTGTTATAGCAATATAGCGAATATTAAAAAAATCGAATATAGAGCAATTTAGCTAATATAGTGCTATAATCTTCTTTGTCTAATAGTTGTAAGTTGAAAAATTTGCAATAAAAATTCGAATCCGAAAATTCGAATAACGAAAATTTGCATATTACACAATCATTACCTTTCAAATTTTTGAATATTCGACGAATATTCTAAAAATATTCACGAAATATCACGAATTCTAATATGACCCCTGCCGCTCATCACTACTGAGAATGTAACAGATGATTTTTATTTATTTAGTTCCCTGTCACCTATGCAGAGCAGGGGTTTATTCACAGCAAAAATGATAAATTGTCACCCAAGAATGTAACAGACTCTTTTGCACCCTGCTCCCTCTTTTGCTGTGCTGGTGCCTCTGTGCGACCACCGCATCTTCCTCCAAACTGCACATGTCACTCGCATGACCTTGATTCCATGTGAGGTCTAGTAACTCATCATCCTCCACATCATCTTCCACCCACTCTTTACCCCTGCCCTCCTTGTCAGACTGCAGAAAGCCGCAGTAGTTGGCACCTGTGTTTCGTCATCATCAGAAACGTGCTGCAGTGGTCTTCCCATGTCCTCATCCTGAAACATAAGTGGTTGGGCATCAGTGCACTCAATCTCTTCTACTTCTGGTGCAGGGCTATGTGGATGGCCCTGGGAAACTCTACCAGCAGAGTAGTCAAAAAGCATAAGAGACTGCTACATGACTTGGGGCTCAGACTCCTTGGCTGATTTGCAAGGGGGTGAGGTGAAAGACTGATGGCTATGGGCTGCAGGTGCCAACTCTGATCTTTCAGCAGGAGACTGAGTGGGAGACAATTTGAAGGAACTGGAGGCACTCTCAGCCACCCAATCTACTATCGACTGTACTTGTTCTGGCCTCACAATTCGTAGAGCCGCATTAGACCCGACCAAATAACGCTGAAGGTTCTGTCGCCTACTCGCACCTGAGGAAGGTGTTTCACTTGTGCGTGTAGCTGACACAGATCTACCACGTCCTCTCCCTGCAACAGGAGCTCCACCAACACCAGAAGCACCACGACCAGGGCCATTATTTAATGGTCTCCTCATTCTTTGTGTTCATTAAACAAACTAACAGATGGTTTATGGCGACTATGTAACTGCCAATAGTCAATTAACCCCTTAGGGACTGGGCTCATTTTCACCTTAAAGGGAACCTGTCATGTGGATATTTGATTATAATCTAACTAATTATATACAATCATTAACTACTAAAAAGTACCTTAGATGTATTCACTTACTGGTGTGACAGATGGTTACATAACATAATGGTGACATAATATACACAAAGATGCCACATGCCGCATGCTAATGAGCTCATTTGAGTCCAGCGTGATGTCAGTGAGTCCAGCGTTTTTTTAATTCAGAGCTATAGTCACTCCCTGCCCACCTGCTGCTGATTCATATGGAAAATAACTGTCAATCAGCAGCAGGTGGGCTGGGAGAGTCAGGAGCTCATGAATATTCAGGACTCATCATTATGAGCTGGAGCTTTTCAATAAAAGATGTTGGCAGATTCACTGGGTCAATTAAAGAAAGTGACCCACCATTTTGCTAAGAGAATCAGTCACTTACTTATGTTGCCCTTAGTTAGGACACCATAAAACTTCATGTGTGGATCATTTTGGGAATGACATTTTAGTTTTTGGGGACGTTGGACATTACAAGGCTTAGAAGTTTAGAAGCTTTCAAAAACCCAATTTTTAGGGACCAGTTAAAGTTTGAAGTCACTTTGTGAGGCTTACATAATAGTAACCACCCAAAAATGACCCCATTCTAAAACGACACCTCTGAAGGTATTCAAAACTGATTTTACAAACATCTTTAACCCTTCTGGTGTTCCACAAGAGTTAAAGGCAAACGGAGATAACATTTCAGAATTTAGATTTTTTGGCAAATTTTCCATTTTAATCATTTTTTTCCAGTAACAAAGCAAGGGTTAACAGCCCAAAAAATGCTATATTTATTGCCCCGATTCTGTAGTTTGCAGAAACACCCGATATGTGGCCGTAAATTACTGTACAAGCACATGATAGGGCGTAGAGGGAAAGGTGCGCTGTGTGGTTTTTGGAAGGCAGATTTTGCTGGACTGGTTTATTTACACCATGTCTCATTTGAAGCCCCCCTGATGCACCCCTAGAGTAGAAACTTTATAAAAGTGACCCCATTTTGGAAACTACTGAATAAGGTGGCAGTTTTGTTGGGACTATTTTTAGGGTACATATGATTTTTGGTTGGTCTATATTACATTTTTGTGAGGCAAGGTTTCCAAAAATAGAAATTCTGAAATTTCATCTCCATTTGCCATAAACTGTTGAGGAACACCTAAAGGGTTAATAAAGTTTGTAAAATCAGTATTGAATACCTTGAGGGGTGTAGTTTCTTAGATGGTATTCGCTTTTATGTAGTTTCTACTCTAGGGGTGCATCAGGGGGGATTCAAATGGGACAGGGTGCCCAAAAAAATGCCTTCAAAATCTCCCTTCCAGAAACCATATGGCGTTCCTTACCTTCTGTGCCCTGCCGTTTAGTCATACAGCAGTTTACGACCACATATGGGGTATTTCTGTAAACTACAGAATCAGGGTAATAAATATTAAGTTTTGTTTACCTGTTAACCCTTGCAAATGGAAAATTTGAAAAAAATTGCTGTTTTGGCACAGTTTTTATTTATTTTTTTGACCGTGTTCATCTGAGGGGTTAGGTCATTGGGTATTTTTATAGAGCAGATTCTTGCATCGATACCTAATATGTCTACTTTTTTTAAATTTATTTATGTTTTACACTATATTTTCTTTTAAAAAAACAAAAAAACACATTTTAGTTTCTCCATCATCTAAGAGTAATTGTTTTAGTTTTTAGCTGATAATCTTAGGTAGTGGCTAATTTTTTGCGGGATGAGAGGAAGGTTTTATTGGCACTTTTTGTGTGGGGCATATGACTTTTTGATCGCTTGCTATTACAATTTTTGTGATGTAAGGTGACAAAAAAATACCTTTTTTTGCACCGTTTTTATTTTATTTTTTTGACCGTGTTCATCTGAGGGGTTAGGTCATGGAGTTTTTTTATATAGCAGATTCTTACGGACGTGGAGATACCTAATATGTCTATTTTTTTTATTTATTTTAGTTTTACTAACTAATATTTTTGGGGAAATTTTTTTTGTTTTAGTGTCTCAAGTCTGAGAACCATAGTTTTTTATCCGACTGTCAATGGCTAAATTGGGGAAGGGGAATATAAATTTAGTACTCCATGGAAGTGTAGTACTCTCTGAAGCAACCAATAATGCAGAGGCCCGGATGATCGGGGCACGTGTCACACTGAGTAGTGGTGTCCTTCTGTATCCCCCTCATGTGACACACTCTAGACCCTTTTTTGGGTCCTTCCCTTCTTTCCAGAAAGGGGGACACACCTGGAAAGTGTTGGCCAGGGACGATCCGGGCGCCTCCAGTTCCCGAAGTACTCCGGCCTGCTCTTTCCCGGTCAGAAAAGATCAGGTCCTTAAGGACTGCCTCATAGAACTGAAGGAATTTCACTGTGTTGCCAGCGCTCCGGGACAGCACAAAAGAGTTGTACAAGGCAACCAGCACCAAGTAGACCGCAACTTTTTTGTACCATGCCCGGGTTTTGCGCATAGCATTATATGGCTTGAGGACTTGATCATAGAGACCTTATCTCTGACCAGCAACAGGTTTTCACTGGTAAGGGCTTGGGTCTTACCCCTGGGGAAAGGTACCTGGAGGTGGTGTGTAGGGAGGCCGCGTTGATTTTTCCGCACGGTCCCACAAGTGGACGTGGATCTGGCGGCGAGGGACTGGAACAAGGGGACACTAGTATAAAAGTTATTCACATACAGGTGGTAACCCTTATCTAGCAGTGGGTGCATACGGCCCCACACAAGTTTCCCGCTAACATCCAGAGTGGGGGGACATTCTGGGGGTTGAATACAGGAATCTCGCCCCTCGTACACACAAAACTTGTAAGTGTACCCTGAGGTACTCTCACAAAGTTTGTACAGCTTCACGCCATACCTCGCCCGCTTAGAGGGAACATACTGTCGGAAAAGGATTCTCCCCTTGAAAGCAATGAGAGACTCATCAACCACGACCTCCCTTCCAGGTACATAGGCCTGCACAAATTTAGCCCCAAAGTGATCGTTGACCGGCCTGATTTTGTACAGGCGGTCATTGGCAGGATCACCTTGGGGGGGAAAGTGGGGTCTGGTAGAGGACGTCCCCACTCCAGTAATGCCTGACACTAGGTTTTTTGACTAGGCCCATGTGCAGCACGAGTCCCCAAAACGTCCTCATCTCGGCTACACTGACCTGAGTCCAGCCACCGGCCCTAGCCAAAAAGGAGCCCGGGTGTTGAGCAACGAACTGTTGGGCATACAGGATCATTTTCTCCACCATCAGATTTACAAAGTGGTCAATGAAAAAAAGACTAAAATAGTTGTAACGGATCTCCTGGCACCCCGACTGGGTACCTCCGTTGAATGATGCTCCTGGTGCTTCCCAAGGACTCCAAGCACTCCACTTGACACCGTAAGCGCTGCAGACCCCACGAACCGCCGAAGCTTGGTTGAGGTCTCACCGTCTCCTACCCACCCTGGACCTACGACAGGGCTCCAGGCTCCAGTGGGTGAACCTCTCCTAAATCCAGAGAGCAGGAACAGCTCTAATAGTATAGCCAGGGGAGTATAGCAAATCTTCAGCGTATAGCAATCCCCAGTGTCGATCAGTTACCCAAATACCAGCCTCAACATGATGAAGGGTACAACAGGAACTCTTTATTGAACACACAGCATTGACTTATACACATTTTCCAACAAGGTTACCACCCACAGGGTTTTGTAAAAACACGTACAATACACTCAGACACTCACACACAAAATCCTCCCCTCTGCCTGTGATGCAATTACCCCACACAATGGGTTGATGCAATTGTATCACAGGCAGGAGAAAACACAGTGTCTTCTGTCCTGGAGACAACCGAGGAGTAAGTCAATTATCTCTCAGCACAAAGGGAAAATGCCAATACACACGTGGGGACCATAGGACAGACATCACTACTCAAATATACAATGTCCCACCCTTTACAGTACACATAGACATTTAACATATCCCAAAATGGCACAAATTAGACCGGGGGTTCAAAAGTTAGCAAAAGTCCTTTGTGAACAAAGGAAGCCTGGCAAATGAGAGGGCCCATAATCCTGGGGCAGGAGGCTGGTAGCCAGGCTTCTCCACCACCTAGTGGCGAGGTTGGTTTCGGCACAATAGTCATATTCAGTGAAGCCCACTGTGTAAATCTGGATTTCTGGTTGGCCTACAAAAATCAGGAATCGTGGGCTCAAAATGCTCTGGGGTACACCAAACAAGTTCACCAGCAGGGGGCTCAGGTGGACTTAACTGGTGGGCCGGAAAACTAGTATGAGCATCAGAGCTGCTCGTACTAGTGTGGGCCACAGGGTCCCTAGCATGGCGGTCCCCTTGCTCTGCCTGGCGGCGTCTCCGCCGCCTTGGGGGCTCATCATCATCGCTAGATGATGAGGAGGACGCGGATGACAAAAGGAAAGTGGAGTCATCCTCATCCTCACTGGGGCACTCAGACTAGGAGGCAAGCTGGGCGTATGCCTCCTAAACCAAGAACATCCGGCGGGCCGTAGGGGAGTGTGTGTGTGCATGCGTGTTAATTTATATTTGGTGTGCGTGTGTGTGGGAGCACAAATGTTCATAAACTTACCCTAAACCTAACAGACAAAAAAAAAAAAAAGGCCTAAAAATTTGAAAAAAAAATATAAATCAAACTCACTGATCAACCGTCCGAAGTTGATCAGCGGTAAGGTGTGCAACTAACTTTCCCTGAATATCCCTGCCTAACCTAACCTGTCCCTAACTTTCCCCAAAATACCTTAGTGTTGCTGGGGCAGAGATGGGGGTGCTGGGGCATAGATGGGGGTGCTGGCTGATGATCCCTGTAGCTGGCTCTGGAGATCGACGTGCAGCGCTCCTCTCTCCTCGGCTCCCGGACACAAAAGGAGGAAGAGAGTAGCACTGAAGTAATTTGAACTGCCCGGCCAGCCGACCAATGAGAGCCGATCCTGAGAGGTGATGTCACCATCACCTCTCAGGATCGCAGGATGGTGATCGGTGGTGTATTATCACACCACCGATCACCATTCTGTTCCGGGTTATCGGGTCCCCAGAGACCCGAATAACCCGGAAACGCAGAAAACCGCAGGTCTGAATTGACCTGCGGTTTGCTGCGATCGCCGACACGGGAGGGGTCACAGGACCCCCCGGCGCATTGTCCCAGGGTGCCTGCTCAATGATTTGAGCAGGCACACAGTTCCGATCACCGCCCGCTGCGCGGCGGTGATCAGAACGACACATGACGTAACAATATGTCATGTGTCCTTAAGTACCGGGACAACATGCGCTTCTCCACTTCTGCGAGTCGTCGGCTGGTTGTCTGCCTGTTGGCCTGCTGCCCTTAACCCCCGCACTGCTGAAAAAATAAAATAAAATTGTGGCGGCCATCCCCTATATTAACCAGGTGCCATTTCTCCACGGGCCAACGTGTTCCGGAATCGCACTGGTACACCCACTAACTCGCACAGTTATCACGGGTTCTGGTTGCATTCCCTGGTTAGGTGTTTGATTTCCCTGAATCGCTCAGGCACCATGTGTTCGCCAAATCTCTCAATGTTACGTATTTTCATTTAATTTTTATTCCCTGGGTTGTTTAGGTATGTGGTATCCCTTGAATCACTCAGGTTATGTCTTCCCCGAATCGCTCGGGTGTCATGTGTTTCCCGATTCGCTCGGGTGTCATGTGTTTCCCGAATCGCTCGGGTGTCATGTGTTTCCCGAATCGCTCGGGTGTCATGGGTTTCCCGATTCGCTCGGGTGTCATGTGTTTCCCGATTCGCTCGGGTGTCATGTGTTTCCCGATTCGCTCGGGTGTCATGTGTTTCCCGATTCGCTCGGGTGTCATGTGTTTCCCGATTCGCTCGGGTGTCATGTGTTTCCCGATTCGCTCGGGTGTCATGTGTTTCCCGATTCGCTCGGGTGTCATGTGTTTCCCGATTCGCTCGGGTGTCATGTGTTTCCCGATTCGCTCAGGTATGGTGTATTCCCTGAATCGCTCAGGTGCCGTGTTTTTCCCGGATTCGTTAAGGTACCACGGGTTTCCTGATTCACTCAGGGGCGAGGGTTGACCCCAGGTTCAGGGCCCCCTTTTTTCCAGGCTGTTTTAGGCCTTAAAGGGAAACTGTCACCCAATTTTGGACCACAAATTTTTATTTTCCTGCTGTCCCATTTCCCCGCTGTTCGGTCCTGGCATCTGGTTCCCAGTCGCAAGATTGCAGGCATCCCCTGATTCGCTCTGGTGCCATGTTTCCCTGGCCCACGCGGGTGCAGGTATTCCCTGATTCGCTCAGGCCTGTGCACTCCCCGTTTCGCTCAGGGCCAGTAGTATTTCCCGTGTCGCTCAGTGTCACGTATCCCCTGATTCGCTCAGGGGCATGTATTCCTGAAATTACTCTGGTGGCATTTATCACGAAGGGTTTAGGTGCAATACGTTCCCATAACGCTCTGGCGTCATGTATTTCCCGAATCATTCAGGCATCACATTTTTTTCTCCTGATTTTCTAGGTGTCATGTATTCCCTGAATCGCTCACATGTTACGTGTTTTTTATTTTCATGTTTATTTTTATTTTTCCCTGGTTTATTTAGGTGTCCGGTATTCCTTGAATCGCTCAGGTGTCCAGCGTTCCCTGTATCGCTCAGGTGTTATGTATTCCCTGAATCGCTCAGGTGTCCTGTACTTCCTGAATCGCTCAGGTGTTATGTATTCCCTGAATTGCTAAGGTGTCCTGTACTTCCTGAATCGCTAAGGTGTTCTGTATTTCCTGAATCGCTCAGGTGTTATGTATTCCCTGATTCGCTCAGGTGTCATGTATTCCCTGAATCGCTCAGGTGTCATGTATTTCTCTGAATCGCTCAGGTGCCATGTTCTCCCTGATTCGGGTTTTGTTTTTCCTACCTCTTCCATTTACCTGAATCACTCGGGTTTTATGTTTCCAGAATCCCCCGGGTTCATGTTTTCTGGATCACTCAGGTTTATGTATGTGCCCAAGTCACTCAGGTTTTACGTTTTTCCTGAATCACTCAGGTCAGGTATTTCCCTGAATCGTTCAGGTCAGGTATTTTCCTGAATCGCTCAGGTTTAGGTATTTCCCTGAATCGCTCAGGTTTAGGTATTTCCCTGAATCGCTCAGGTTTTGTTTTTTCCTGTCTCTTTCAGGTTGCCGGTATTTCCAGGTGGTATGGTTTTCCTGATTCACCCAGGTTACGTATTTCCCTGTATCGCTCAGGTTTTGTGTTTTCCTGTCTCTTTCAGGTTGGCGGTATTTCCAGGTTGTGTGTATTTTCTTGATTCACTCAGGTTACGTATTCCCTGAATCGCTCAGGTCTTTTTTCCCACAGGTTGTTCACATTTGGCCTGAATCGCTCAGGTCTTTTTTCCCACAGGTTGTACGCATTTGCCTGAATCACTCAGGTCTTTTTTCCCACAGGTTGTTCGCATTTGCCTGATTCGCTCAGGTCTTTTTTCCCCGCAGGTGTTCGCATTTGCCTGAATCACTCAGGTCTTTTTCCCACAGGTTGTACACATTTGCCTGAATCGCTCAGGTCTTTTTCCCACAGGTTGTTCGCATTTTCTTGAATCGCTCAGGTCTTTTCCCACTGGTGGTACACATTTGCCTGAATCACTCAGGATTAGAGTTGAGCGAACACCTGGATGTTCGGGTTCGAGAAGTTCGGCCGAACATCCCGGAAATGTTCGGGTTCGGGATCCGAACCCGATCCGAACTTCGTCCCGAACCCGAACCCCATTGAAGTCAATGGGGACCCGAACTTTTCGGCACTAAAAAGGCTGTAAAACAGCCCAGGAAAGAGCTAGAGGGCTGCAAAAGGCAGCAACATGTAGGTAAATCCCCTGCAAACAAATGTGGATAGGGAAATGAATTAAAATAAAAATTAAATAAATAAAAATTAACCAAAATCAATTGGAGAGAGGTTCCATAGCAGAGAATCTGGCTTCCCGTCACCCACCACTGGAACAATTCTAGTAAGAAGCAGGGCGGCAATACCAGAGGGTTAGACGGATCGTTAGTGATAGGGATATGTGTCAAACAAGATTAGACGATATGACCAATAAATTTAGAGAGCGAGGCTACCCCCCTGATCTATTGAAAATACAGCGTAATAAAGCTGAGATTACACCACCAGATAGAACTAAGAAAGAAACAAGGATCCCCTTAGTGATTAAATACCATCCCTGGTCCCAGCGCCTTAGGACTATTGTTAATCAACATTGGCACATATTATCTAAGTCCTATCCACGGATAGGAGAGTTCCAGAGGCCACCCATGATATGCTATAAACGGGCAGAAAATATTAGGGATAAAATAGTCCGGGCGGATGTGGGAAGTAATAAAATAGAAAGAGGACAGAGTACTTTATCTACACCTAGACGGGGCACTTTTCCTTGTTTAAACTGTGTCAATTGTTCCAGCGTTATAAAGGGTTCATGTTTCTCCCACCCTCACTCAGGTGAAAATATTCCAATAAGGGGCACGTTCACTTGTGATAGTAGATTTGTGGTTTACATTCTTAAATGTCCATGTGGATTACTATATGTGGGGGAAACCTCAATGAGAATGAAGGACAGACTAAGTAAACACAAATCTACTATCCGTAAACAGAATTTATTACTCCCAATACCCCTTCATTTTTATGATAAAAAACACAACATCTCGCAGTTGAGGTATCAGATTATTGAAGGTGTATCATTACCCCGTCGAGGGGGTGACAGAAATAAATTGTTATTGAAAAGGGAGGCTTACTGGATCCATCGTCTTCAGACAATGGAGCCCAGGGGCCTCAATCGTGAGTACAATGTGTCCTGCTTCCTATAAGGCATTCGGCCTTATGCAATCTGATAAATATATTTCTTTTTTTCTTCAGCGTGATTAATCACTGCAAGAATGGACTATGTGACTGAAAATCTTCGCCAGTATAGAGTGGATATGTTTTTTGCGAATTTTCAATTGCGAATTTTCAGTTGCGAATTTTCAGTTGCGAATTTTCAATTGCGAATTTTCAATTTTCAATTGCGAATTTTCAGTTGCGAATTTTCAATTGCGAATTTTTCAATGCGAATTTTTCATTGCGATTATTTGATATGCGAATTTTATTTAATGAGGGAGGCGGAGCTTCTTTGATGATGTCAGTTCCTTTGTGTTTCATTTATGTATAAATAGCTGGAGTGTAAGATGTTTTATGCAGTCTGATGAAAGCACATCTGTGCTGAAACGCGTCACTATGCCATTTTGAATATGTGACTGAATAAATCTACATTGTGATCTACATCAGCGAAGTGCCGGTCCTTTCCTTTGAAACCACCACTGGAACAGTCCATTCTCAGATATTTAGGCCCCGGCACCCAGGCAGAGGAGAGAGGTCCCGTAACAGAGAATCTGTCTTCATGTCAGCAGAGAATTAGTCTGCATGTCATAGCAGAGAATGAGGCTTCACGTCAGCCACCACTGCAACAGTCCATTGGCATATATTTAGGCCCAGCACCCAGGCAGAGGAGGGAGGTCCCGTAACAGAGAATCTGTCTTCATGTCAGCAGAGAATTAGTCTGCATGTCATAGCAGAGAATGAGGCTTCACGTCAGCCACCACTGCAACAGTCCATTGGCATATATTTAGGCCCAGCACACACACAGGCAGAGGAGAGAGGTCCCGTAACAGAGAATCTGGCTTCATGTCAGCAGAGAATCAGTCTGCATGTCATAGCAGAGAATGAGGCTTCACGTCAGCCACCACTGCAACAGTCCATTGGCATATATTTAGGCCCAGCACACACACAGGCAGAGGAGAGAGGTCCCGTAACAGAGGATCTGGCTTCATGTCAGCAGAGAATCAGTCTGCATGTCATAGCAGAGAATCAGGCTTCACGTCAGCCACCACTGCAACAGTCCATTGTCATAAATTTAGGCCCAGCACCCAGGCAGAGGAGAGAGGTCCCGTAACAGACAATCTGGCTTCATGTCAGCAGAGAATTAGTCTGCATGTCATAGCAGAGAATGAGGCTTCACGTCAGCCACCACTGCAACAGTCCATTGGCATATATTTAGGCCTAGCACACAGGCAGAGGAGAGAGGTCCCGTAACAGAGAATCTGTCTTCATGTCAGCAGAGAATTAGTCTGCATGTCATAGCAGAGAATGAGGCTTCACGTCAGCCACCACTGCAACAGTCCATTGGCATATATTTAGGCCCAGCACCCAGGCAGAGGAGGGAGGTCCCGTAACAGAGAATCTGGCTTCATGTCAGCAGAGAATCAGTCTGCATGTCATAGCAGAGAATGAGGCTTCACGTCAGCCACCACTGCAACAGTCCATTGGCATATATTTAGGCCCAGCACACACACAGGCAGAGGAGAGAGGTCCCGTAACAGAGAATCTGGCTTCATGTCAGCAGAGAATCAGTCTGCATGTCATAGCAGAGAATGAGGCTTCACGTCAGCCACCACTGCAACAGTCCATTGGCATATATTTAGGCCTAGCACACAGGCAGAGCAGAGAGGTCCCGTAACAGACAATCTGGCTTCATGACAGCAGAGAATCAGTCTGCATGTCATAGCAGAGAATCAGGCTTCACGTCAGCCACCACTGCAACAGTCCATTGTCATAAATTTAGGCCCAGCACCCAGGCAGAGGAGAGAGGTCCCGTAACAGACAATCTGGCTTCATGTCAGCAGAGAATTAGTCTGCATGTCATAGCAGAGAATCAGGCTTCATGTCAGCCACCACTGCAACAGTCCATTGGCATATATTTAGGCCTAGCACACAGGCAGAGGAGAGGTTCATTCAACTTTGGGTAGCCTCGCAATATAATGGTAAAATGAAAATAAAAATAGGATTGAATGAGGAAGTGCCCTGGAGTCCAATAATATATGGTTATGGGGAGGTAGTTAATGTCTAATCTGGACAAGGGACGGACAGGTCCTGTGGGATCCATGCCTGGTTCATTTTTATGAACGTCAGCTTGTCCACATTGGCTGTAGACAGGCGGCTGCGTTTGTCTGTAATGACGCCCCCTGCCGTGCTGAATACACGTTCAGACAAAACGCTGGCTGCCGGGCAGGCCAGCACCTCCAAGGCATAAAAGGCTAGCTCTGGCCACGTGGACAATTTAGAGACCCAGAAGTTGAATGGGGCCGAACCATCAGTCAGTACGTGGAGGGGTGTGCACACGTACTGTTCCACCATGTTAGTGAAATGTTGCCTCCTGCTAACACGTTGCGTATCAGGTGGTGGTGCAGTTAGCTGTGGCGTGTTGACAAAAGTTTTCCACATCTCTGCCATGCTAACCCTGCCCTCAGAGGAGCTGGCCGTGACACAGCTGCCTTGGCGACCTCTTGCTCCTCCTCTGCCTTGGCCTTGGGCTTCCACTTGTTCCCCTGTGACATTTGGGAATGCTCTCAGTAGCGCGTCTACCAACGTGCGCTTGTACTCGCGCATCTTCCTATCACGCTCCAGTGCAGGAAGTAAGGTGGGCACATTGTCTTTGTAGCGTGGATCCAGCAGGGTGGCAACCCAGTAGTCCGCACAGGTTAAAATGTGGGCAACTCTGCTGTCGTTGCGCAGGCACTGCAGCATGTAGTCGCTCATGTGTGCCAGGCTGCCCAGGGGTAAGGACAAGCTGTCCTCTGTGGGAGGCGTATCGTCATCGTCCTGCCTTTCCCCCCAGCCACGCACCAGTGATGGACCCGAGCTGCGTTGGGTGCCACCCCGCTGTGACCATGCTTCATCCTCATCCTCCTCCACCTCCTCCTCATCCTCGTCCTCCTCGTCCTCCAGTAGTGGGCCCTGGCTGGCCACATTTGTACCTGGCCTCTGCTGTTGCCAAAAACCTCCCTCTGAGTCACTTCGAAGAGACTGGCCTGAAAGTGCTAAAAATGACCCCTCTTCCTCCTCCTCCTCCTCCTCCTCCTGGGCCACCTCCTCTTCCATCATCGCCCTAAGTGTTTTCTCAAGGAGACATAGAAGTGGTATTGTAACGCTGATAACGGTGTCATCGCCACTGGCCATGTTGGTGGAGTACTCGAAACAGCGCAACAGGGCACACAGGTCTCGCATGGAGGCCCAGTCATTGGTGGTGAAGTGGTGCTGTTCTGTAGTGCGACTGACCCGTGCGTGCTGCAGCTGAAACTCCACTATGGCCTGCTGCTGCTCGCACAGTCTGTCCAGCATGTGCAAGGTGGAGTTCCACCTGGTGGGCACGTCGCATATGAGGCGGTGAGCGGGAAGGCCGAAGTTACGCTGTAGCGCAGACAGG
This sequence comes from Bufo gargarizans, assembly GCF_014858855.1. NCBI lineage: Eukaryota > Metazoa > Chordata > Amphibia > Anura > Bufonidae > Bufo > Bufo gargarizans. The sequence continues at coordinate 461,342,651 of NC_058080.1, read as the reverse complement.
CGAGCAGCAGCAGGATGTGAACGCCGGAAGCGCGAACAGACGGCCCGCACTTTATGCAGCAGCTCTGACATGTCGGGGTAGTTGTGAATGAACTTCTGCACCACCAAATTCAGCACATGCGCCAAGCAAGGGATGTGCGTCAAATTGGCTAGTCCCAGAGCTGCAACGAGATTTCGCCCATTATCACACACCACCAGGCCGGGCTTGAGGCTCACCGGCAGCAACCACTCGTCGGTCTGTTGTTCAATACCCCGCCACAACTCCTGTGCGGTGTGGGGCCTGTCCCCCAAACATATGAGTTTCAGAATGGCCTGCTGACGTTTACCCCGGGCTGTGCTGAAGTTGGTGGTGAAGGTGTGTGGCTGACTGGATGAGCAGGTGGAAGAAGAGGAGGAGGAAGCCGAGAAGGAGGAGGTGGCAACAGGAGGCAAAGAATGTTGCCCTGCGATCCTTGGCGGCGGAAGGACGTGCGCCAAACAGCTCTCCGCCTGGGGCCCAGCTGCCACTACATTTACCCAGTGTGCAGTTAGGGAGATATAGCGTCCCTGGCCGTGCTTACTGGTCCACGTATCTGTGGTTAGGTGGACCTTGCTACAGATGGCGTTGCGCAGTGCACACTTGATTTTATGGGATACTTGGTTGTGCAGGGAAGGCACGGCTCTCTTGGAGAAGTAGTGCCGGCTGGGAACAACATACTGTGGGACAGCAAGCGACATGAGCTGTTTGAAGCTGTCTGTGTCCACCAGCCTAAATGACAGCATTTCATAGGCCAGTAGTTTAGAAATGCTGGCATTCAGGGCCAGGGATCGAGGGTGGCTAGGTGGGAATTTACGCTTTCTATCAAATGTTTGTGAGATGGAGAGCTGAACGCTGGCGTGTAACATGGTTGAGACGCTTGGTGACGGAGGTGGTGGTGGTGGTGTTGGTGGTACATCCCCTGTTTGCTGGGCGGCAGGTGCCAACGTTCCTCCAGAGGCGGAGGAAGAGGCCGAGGCGGCAGCAGCAGAATAGGCCGAGGCGGCAGCAGCAGAAGAGGTAGCAGGGGGAGCCTGAGTGACTTCCTTGGTTTTAAGGTGTTTACTCCACTGCAGTTCATGCTTTGCATGCAGGTGCCTGGTCATGCAGGTTGTGCTCAGGTTCAGAACGTTAATGCCTCGCTTCAGGCTCTGATGGCACAGCGTGCAAACCACTCGGGTCTTGTCGTCAGCACATTGTTTGAAGAAGTGCCATGCCAGGGAACTCCTTGAAGCTGCCTTTGGGGTGCTCGGTCCCAGATGGCGGCGGTCAGTAGCAGGCGGAGTCTCTTGGCGGCGGGTGTTCTGCTTTTGCCCACTGCTCCCTCTTTTGCTACGCTGTTGGCTCGGTCTCACCACTGCCTCTTCCTCCGAACTGTGAAAGTCAGTGGCACGACCTTCATTCCATGTGGGGTCTAGGACCTCATCGTCCCCTGCATCGTCTTCCACCCAGTCTTGATCCCTGACCTCCTGTTCAGTCTGCACACTGCAGAAAGACGCAGCAGTTGGCACCTGTGTTTCGTCATCATCAGAGACATGCTGAGGTGGTATTCCCATGTCCTCATCATCAGGAAACATAAGTGGTTGTGCGTCAGTGCATTCTATGTCTTTCACCGCTGGGGAAGGGCTAGGTGGATGCCCTTGGGAAACCCTGCCAGCGGAGTCTTCAAACAGCATAAGAGACTGCTGCATAACTTGAGGCTGAGACAGTTTCCCTGGTATGCATGGGGGTGATGTGACAGACTGATGGGGTTGGTTTTCAGGCGCCATCTGTGCGCTTTCTGCAGAAGACTGGGTGGGAGATAATGTGAACGTGCTGGATCCACTGTCGGCCACCCAATTGACTAATGCCTGTACCTGCTCAGGCCTTACCATCCTTAGAACGGCATTGGGCCCCACCATATATCGCTGTAAATTCTGGCGGCTACTGGGACCTGAGGTAGTTGGTACACTAGGACGTGTGGATGTGGCAGAACGGCCACGTCCTCTCCCAGCACCAGAGGGTCCACTAACACCACCACGACCATGTCCACGTCCGCGTCCCTTACTAGATGTTTTTCTCATTGTTATGGTTCACCACAACAACAAATATATTATTTGGCCCAATGTATTGTATTCAAATTCAGCGGGATATAAATTTGAGGCCTAGTATTTAGGCGCTGGGTGACCGGTATGGATTTAGTGACAGAATTAGACTTGGAAATGCACAGAAGCGTGTGTGTGTGAAGTTATTCTGAATGACCCAATGTGCACCTTGAATATTATATACCCTTTTAGGGATAGATTTCAAATAGCTCTGATATAGCAGAAACCACTAAATTATGAAATTGCTAAATTGGGAATTGTATTTCAACCCAGAACAAGAAATGTGCTTGAACGGACACTAAATAACTCGCCCAGCTACAGCACTAACGAGAGATTTAGCAGGATATAAATTTGAGGCCTAGTATTTAGGCGCTGGGTGACAGGTATGGGTTTAGTGACAGAATTAGACTTGGAAATACACAGTAGCGGGTGTGTGTGAAGTTATTCTGAATGACCCAATGTGCACCTTGAATATTATATACCCTTTTAGGGATAGATTTCAAATAGCTCTGATATAGCAGAAACCACTAAATTATGAAATTGCTAAATTGGGAATTGTATTTCAACCCAGAACAAGAAATGTGCTTGAACGGACACTAAATAACTCGCCCAGCTACAGCACTAACGAGAGATTTAGCAGGATATAAATTTGAGGCCTAGTATTTAGGCGCTGGGTGACAGGTATGGGTTTAGTGACAGAATTAGACTTGGAAATACACAGTAGCGGGTGTGTGTGAAGTTATTCTGAATGACCCAATGTGCACCTTGAATATTATATACCCTTTTAGGGATAGATTTCAAATAGCTCTGATATAGCAGAAACCACTAAATTATGAAATTGCTAAATTGGGAATTGTATTTCAACCCAGAACAAGAAATGTGCTTGAACGGACACTAAATAACTCGCCCAGCTACAGCACTAACGAGAGATTTAGCAGGATATAAATTTGAGGCCTAGTATTTAGGCGCTGGGTGACAGGTATGGGTTTAGTGACAGAATTAGACTTGGAAATACACAGTAGCGGGTGTGTGTGAAGTTATTCTGAATGACCCAATGTGCACCTTGAATATTATATACCCTTTTAGGGATAGATTTCGAATAGCTCTGATATAGCAGAAACCACTAAATTATGAAATTGCTAAATTGGGAATTGTATTTCAACCCAGAACAAGAAATGTGCTTGAACGGACACTAAATAACTCGCCCAGCTACAGCACTAACGAGAGATTTAGCAGGATATAAATTTGAGGCCTAGTATTTAGGCGCTGGGTGACAGGTATGGGTTTAGTGACAGAATTAGACTTGGAAATACACAGTAGCGGGTGTGTGTGAAGTTATTCTGAATGACCCAATGTGCACCTTGAATATTATATACCCTTTTAGGGATAGATTTCAAATAGCTCTGATATAGCAGAAACCACTAAATTATGAAATTGCTAAATTGGGAATTGTATTTCAACCCAGAACAAGAAATGTGCTTGAACGGACACTAAATAACTCGCCCAGCTACAGCACTAACGAGAGATTTAGCAGGATATAAATTTGAGGCCTAGTATTTAGGCGCTGGGTGACAGGTATGGGTTTAGTGACAGAATTAGACTTGGAAATACACAGTAGCGGGTGTGTGTGAAGTTATTCTGAATGACCCAATGTGCACCTTGAATATTATATACCCTTTTAGGGATAGATTTCAAATAGCTCTGATATAGCAGAAACCACTAAATTATGAAATTGCTAAATTGGGAATTGTATTTCAACCCAGAACAAGAAATGTGCTTGAACGGACACTAAATAACTCGCCCAGCTACAGCACTAACGAGAGATTTAGCAGGATATAAATTTGAGGCCTAGTATTTAGGCGCTGGGTGACAGGTATGGGTTTAGTGACAGAATTAGACTTGGAAATACACAGTAGCGGGTGTGTGTGAAGTTATTCTGAATGACCCAATGTGCACCTTGAATATTATATACCCTTTTAGGGATAGATTTCAAATAGCTCTGATATAGCAGAAACCACTAAATTATGAAATTGCTAAATTGGGAATTGTATTTCAACCCAGAACAAGAAATGTGCTTGAACGGACACTAAATAACTCGCCCAGCTACAGCACTAACGAGAGATTTAGCAGGATATAAATTTGAGGCCTAGTATTTAGGCGCTGGGTGACAGGTATGGGTTTAGTGACAGAATTAGACTTGGAAATACACAGTAGCGGGTGTGTGTGAAGTTATTCTGAATGACCCAATGTGCACCTTGAATATTATATACCCTTTTAGGGATAGATTTCAAATAGCTCTGATATAGCAGAAACCACTAAATTATGAAATTGCTAAATTGGGAATTGTATTTCAACCCAGAACAAGAAATGTGCTTGAACTGACACTAAATAACTCGCCCAGCTACAGCACTAACGAGAGATTTAGCAGGATATAAATTTGAGGCCTAGTATTTAGGCGCTGGGTGACAGGTATGGGTTTAGTGACAGAATTAGACTTGGAAATGCACAGTAGCGGGTGTGTGAAGTTATTCTGAATGTCCCTATGTGCACCTTCAATATGATCTACCCTTTTAGGGATAGATTTCAAATAGCTCTGATATAGCAGAAACCACTAAATTATGAAATTGCTAAATTGGGAATTGTATTTCAACCCAGAACAAGAAATGTGCTTGAACGGACACTAAATATCTCGCCCAGCTACAGCACTAAGGACAGATTTAGCTGGATATAAATTTGAGGCCTAGTATTTAGGCGCTGGGTGACAGGTATGGGTTTAGTGACAGAATTAGACTTGGAAATGCACAGTAGCGGGTGTGTGAAGTTATTCTGAATGACCCTATGTGCACCTTGAATATTATATACCCTTTTAGGGATAGATTTCAAATAGCTCTGATACAGCAGAAACCACTAAATTTTTAAATTGCTAAATTGGGAATTGTATTTCAACCCAGAACAAAAAATGTGCTTTGATGGACACTAAATAACTTTCCCAGCCACAACAGGACAGCGGTAACGAGAGATTTAGCGGGATATAAATTTGAGGCCTAGTATTTAGGCGCTGGGTGACCGGTATGGATTTAGTGACAGAATTAGACTGGGATATGGCCAAAAAATAACCACACTATTGCTGGTTAAATGCACTTGGTGATGGGCGCAGCTTGCCCCTGATGTAGTATATGGCCAAAAAATGAACAGACTATTGCTGGTTAAATGCACTTGGTGTCACAGCTTGACCAACCACACTACTGAGGGTTAAATGCACTTGGTGACGGGCGCAGCTTGCCCCTGATTTAGTATATGGCTAAAAAATGAACAGACTATTGCTGGTTAAATGCACTTGGTGTGATAGCTTGACCAACCACACTACTGAGGGTTAAATGCACTTGGTGTGACAGCTTCACCCTGATGTAGGCTTTAGCCAAAAAACAACCACACCATTGAGGGTTAAATGCACTTGGTCGCAGCTTGTGCTGGCGCACCACAAGACACAAAATGGCCGCCGATCACCCCAGAAAAATGTGACTGACAAACGGTCTGGGCAGCCTAAAAACAGTGAGCAATTGAGGATCAGCAGCTCAATGATCCACAGCTGCAGATCGATCAGTTAATCAAGTCCTTTGGAGGAGTTAATCTGCCTAATCTCGCCCTACTGTCGCAGCCGCAACCTCTCCCTACGCTAATCAGAGCAGAGTGACGGGCGGCGCTATGTGACTCCAGCTTAAATAGAGGCTGGGTCACATGGTGCTCTGGCCAATCACAGCCATGCCAATAGTAGGCATGGCTGTGATGGCCTCTTGGGGCAAGTAGTATGACGCTTGTTGATTGGCTGCTTAGCAGCCTTTCAAAAAGCGCCAAGAAAGCGTCACAAAAGCGCGAAGAAAGCGACGAACACCGAACCCGAACCCGGACTTTTACGAAAATGTCCGGGTTCGGGTCCGTGTCACGGACACCCCAAAATTCGGTACGAACCCGAACTATACAGTTCGAGTTCGCTCATCCCTACTCAGGATCCGATATATTTGCCTGAAACGCTCGGGGGGTTTTCCAGCAGTATCCAGTGGTTCCTGTTTACCCGGTTCGGGTTCCGCATGTTTGAATCCCTGATTGCATTGGATCCGGGTTCATCACAGAGGTTTGGACATGGTCATCCATTATCTCGACAATTGTTGTTACATCAGGTATTGTACTCTGCTCCCACTCAAGCGGCATTCTCCTGTTCATTGCTACGTCATGGTTTTGCTCAATCTCACCTGGGCAGTCGGCACCCTGATTCCTGATCATCAAGGGACCTCAAGGCGTCCCCTCGGGCGGGGCTAGTTGCTCCAGCTTTTCACCAGGCTTGAGGTCCCCGTGGTGGCCACCAAGCTGGCTAAGATCCAGGCCGCCGTTTCATCCGTGGCTTCTTCCAGGGTCCTGTCCAAGTGGGAGCTCCAGTCCCTGTTAGGGTTCCTCAACTGTGCATTTACGATCATGCCCAGGGCAGGTCTTTCACTTTCCGGCTCCTCAGTCTCCAAAAAAAAACTGAAGCGCCCTCCTGCTTGTAGGAGGGGGTTTAAATAGGGTGAATACGCTCCTCCCACAATTACAGGCTGCAAGCAGCCTTCAACATTTGTGGGAGGAGCTAAGCGAGGAACAGAATAGGCATGCCTACGGACTGTCCTAACCCAACTGGCTGGAGTGTGCCCGGCGCCAGTGATGAGGTAAGGCCTGAATAAGTGGCCAAAAAGAGAACTGGTACGTAGCAGGGAGCGAAGCATTTATTGAAGCATTGTGTGAACTATAATGCCAAAGAACAAAAGGCTCTGGAGATCTCCGCCCGTGGATTCGGAATGTACCTTGTGAAGCAGGACGACCGCCAACGACCCATCTTGCGGATGACATGCGCCGGTACCTGGTGACTTGATGCTGCGGACGCGGCCCCTATGTGAAAGGAGAGCCCGGATATCGTGCTAGGGTTGAAACCCAGCCCTGCGGCCAGGGTACGGATGTTTGAAATGAACAGGGTTGAAGACAGGGGCCTACCGTTGATCGAGAGCAACGGGTCGTCTAGAGCGGAAGATTGAAGGGAGGCCAGGAGCTCCTGGAGCACCTTGATAGGACACCAACAGGTGGCCGTAGGGAAAAATTCCACCTCTGTGGGAGGACCGGTCTGATTGGTCTTTGAGGATGGGATGGATAGGATGAAGTGGTCAGAGTGCCAGGTGAGATGTCGCCTCAGCAGGGTTGTTCGGGAGATGGCGCTGCAGGTAAACTCCCCGGGTCTGAGGAACCCATAGAACCCGAGGTACATGGCTGCTTTGGTAATGATGCTTGCTGGTTGCCCAAAAGGAAGACCGTCTAGGGCTGCGGATAACTTGCGGAAAAGCTCACCTGACACCGGCTGCCTGCGCACCTGGACCGCCGCGCTAACTTTCTGAATGCCCCTGAGGGTGGCTTTGATGGCCTGATTTGAAAAGATGGATCTGGCAGAAGGGTCGCTGAGCATCCGGTGGTGTTGGATGCCGGCCAAATACAGCTTGATGGTATTGAAAGAGAGGTGGCGGTGGGTGTGGCAATGGGCTATGAAGGCCATGATAAAGGTGACCTTGTCCACCTCCCCTTGTGGGTGGGTGTCAGCGAACCGCTTGAACATGCTGAACCCGGCATCATAGTTCCTGGTGGTGTTGGCGGCTAGCGACCGCTGGACTAATGACCGTGCGGTTGCTATCAAGGGCTCTAGTTCAGCAGGAGGGCGCTGTACGGTGGAGCTGGAATGCCGACGGGATCTGCCTCCGGGAGTTCCTGGAAGAAAACATTGAGGTTAAACCGAGACAGGGCGTCAGCCGCCACGTTCTGCGTTCCCTGGATATGGAAAGCGAAGACGTGGAAGTTAAACTCCAAGGACAGCCAGACAAGTTTACGCAGCAGGGCCATGATCCTGGGGGATTTTGCCCTCCCCTTTGAAATGACCTCAACCAGGACCTGACTGTCCGTCCTGAATATGACTGACCTGTTTGCCCAGAGCGGACCCCAAACGTGGGCAGCCGCCACTATGGGGTATAACTCCAACAGCGGCGAGGACCTCATGGCCTCAGCCTCAGTCCTAAGTCCACTGACAGTAAGGCAGTGCCGGTGTCATAAAGAGGAAAAATTTCTTGAGGTCACAAAATAATGTGACAGGCGAATTTTATACAATTACTTCACGGTCACAAAAAATGTTAATTTGTCAACCAACAATATAACAGCAGTATTTAACACTTGTATTGGACTGACACAAATGCAGTAAAGACCCCAAATGTAGTGTCTTGCACAAAATGGGTGTTTTTTTGAAAATCAGAATATGACAGCGGTATTTAACGCTTGTATTGGACTGTCACAAATGCAGCAAAGGCCCCAAATGTAGTGTCTTGGACAAAATAGATGTTTTAGAAAACCAGAATATGACAGCGGTATTTAACACTTGTATTGGACTGTCACAAATGCAGCAAAGGCCCCAAATGTAGGGTCTTGCACAAAATGGATGTTTTTAGAAAACCAGAATATGACAGCGGTATTTAACACTTGTATTGGACTGTCACAAATGCAGCAAAGGCCCCAAATGTAGGGTCTTGCACAAAATGGATGTTTTTAGAAAACCAGAATATGACAGCGGTATTTAACACTTGTATTGGACTGTCACAAATGCAGCAAAGGCCCCAAATGTAGGGTCTTGCACAAAATTGATGTTTTTAGAAAACCTGAATATGACAGCGGTATTTAACACTTGTATTGGACTGTCGCAAATGCAGCAAAGGCCCCAAATGTATTATATAGCACAAAATTGGTGTTTATGGAAAATCAGAATATAACAGCGGTATTTAACGCTTGTATTAGACTGTCACAAATTAAGCAAAGGCCGTAAATGTAGTATCTATCACAAAATGGGTGTTTTTTTTAAACCAAAATATAACTGCAGTATTAAAAGCTTGTATTGGACTGTCACAAATGCAGAAAAGGCCCCAAATGTAGGTTCTTGCACAAAATGGGTGTTTTTTGAAAACCAGAATACAACAGCGGTATTTAACCCTTGTATTGGATATTCACAAATGCAGCAAAGGCCCCAAATGTATTATCTTGCACAAAATGGGTGTTTTTTGAAAAACCAAAATATAACAGTGGTATTTAACCACTTCAGCCCCGCTAGCTGAAACCCCCTTCATGACCAGAGCACTTTTTACACTTCGGCACTACACTCCTTTCACCGTTTATCGCTCGGTCATGCAACTTACCACCCACAAAAATGAAATTTTTCACTTTCAGCTGTAAAATTTTGCAAAAAAAAACGACATCCATATATAAATTTTTCGCCAAATTTATTGTTCTACGTGTCTTTGATAAAAAAAAAATGTTTGGGCAAAAAAAAATAATGGTTTGGGTAAAAGTTATAGCGTTTACACACTATGGTACAAAAATGTGAATTTCCGCTTTTTGAAACAGCTCTGATTTTCTGAGCACCTGTCATGATTCCTGAGGTTCTACAATGCCCAAACAGTAGAAAAACCCCACAAATGACCCCATTTCGAAAAGTAGACACCCTAAGGTATTCGCTGATGGGCATAGTGAGTTCATAGAACTTTTTATTTTTTGTCACAAGTTAGCGGAAAATGATGATGATTTTTATTTTTTTATTTTTTCTTACAAAGTCTCATATTCCACTAACTTGCGACAAAAAATAAAAAATTCTAGGAACTCACCATGCCCCTCACAGAATACCTTGGGGTGTCTTCTTTCCAAAATGGGGTCACTTGTGGGGTACTTATACTGCCCTGGCAATTTAGGGGCCCAAATGTGTGAGAAGAACTTTGCAATCAAAATGTGTAAAAAATGACTGGTGAAATCCCAAAGGTGCACTTTGGAATATGTGCCCCTTTGCCCACCTTGGCAGCAAAAAAGTGTCACACATCTGGTATCGCCGTACTCAGGAGAAGTTGGGGAATGTGTTTTGGGGTGTCATTTTACATATACCCATGCTGGGTGAGAGAAATATCTTGGCAAAAGACAACTTTTCCCATTTTTTTATACAAAGTTGGCATTTGACCAAGATATTTTTCTCACCCAGCATGGGTATATGTAAAATGACACCCCAAAACACATTCCCCAACTTCTCCTGAGTACGGCGATACCAGATGTGTCACACTTTTTTGCTGCCAAGGTGGGCAAAGGGGCACATATTCCAAAGTGCACCTTTCGGATTTTGCAGGCCATTTTTTACACATTTTGATTGCAAGGTACTTCTCACACATTTGGGCCCCTAAATTGCCAGGGCAGTATAACTACGCCACAAGTGACCCCATTTTGGAAAGTAGACACCCCAAGGTATTCCGTGAGGGGCACTGCGAGTTCCTAGAATTATTATTTTTTTGTCACAAGTTAGCGGAAAATGCTGATTTTTTTTTTTTCTCTTTTTTCCTTACAAAGTCTCATATTCCACTAACTTGCGACAAAAAAAAAAAATTCTAGGAACTCGCCATGCCCCTCACGGAATACCTTGGCGTGTCTTCTTTCCAAAATGGGGTCACTTGTGGCGTAGTTATACTGCCCTGGCAATTTAGGGGCCCATATGTGTGAGAAGTACTTTGCAATCAAAATGTGTAAAAAATGGCCTGCGAAATCCGAAAGGTGCACTTTGGAATATGTGCCCCTTTGCCCACCTTGGCAGCAAAAAAGTGTCACACATCTGGTATCACCGTACTCAGGAGAAGTTGGGGAATGTGTTTTGGGGTGTCATTTTACATATACCCATGCTGGGTGAGAGAAATATCCTGGCAAAAGACAACTTTTCCAATTTTTTTATACAAAGTTGGCATTTGATCAAGATGTTTATCTCACCCAGCATGGGTATATGTAAAATGACACCCCAAAACACATTCCCCAACTTCTCCTGAGTACGGCGATACCAGATGTGTGACACTTTTTTGCAGCCTAGATGCGCAAAGGTGCTCAAATTCCTTTTAGGAGGGCATTTTTAGACATTTGGATCCCAGACTTCTTCTCACGCTTTAGGGCCCCTAAAAAGCCAGGGCAGTATAAATACCCCACATGTGACCCCACTTTGGAAAGAAGACACCCCAAGGTATCCAATGAAGGGCCTGGCAAGTTCATAGAATTTTTTTTTTTTCGCATAAGTTAGCGGAAATTGATTTTTTTTTTGTTTTTTCTCACAAAGTCTCACTTTCCGCTAACTTAGGACAAAAATTTAAATCTTTCATGGATTCAATATGCCCCTCAGCAAATACCTTGGGGTGTCTTCTTTCCAAAATGGGGTCAGTTGTGGGGTGTTTGTACTGCCCTGGCATTTGAGGGTCTCCGCAATCATTACATGTATGGCCAGCATTAGGAGTTTCTGCTATTCTCCTTATATTGAGCATACAGGTAATGAGATTTTTTTTTCCGTTCAGCCTCTGGGCTGAAAGAAAAAAATGAACGGCACAGATTTCTTCATTCGCATCGATCAATGTGGATGAAAAAATCTCTGCCAAAAAAAAAAAATGGAGGGGAAAGGCGTCTGCCAGGACATAGGAGCTCCGCCCTACATCCATACCCACTTAGCTTGTATGCCCTGGCAAACCAGATTTCTCCATTCACATCAATCGATGTGGATGAATAAATCATTGCCGGGATTTTTTATTTTTTTTATATATATATATACAAAGTGTTTGCCAAAGCATAGGAACGCCGCCTCCTCCTCAGCTCGTATGCCTCGGCAAACGTATCTGTTACTGCAGAGGAGAAAATCTCGTCTTGCAGCGCCGCATACACAGACTTGCATGTAATCTGACAGCAGCGCAATGCTTCTGTCAGAATGCACATCAGTGCTGCAGCTAATCGATCGGTTGGTCCACCTGGAAGGTAAAAAAACAAAAAAACAAAAAAGAAAAAACCAGGCCGCAACGCAATAATTTTATTAACTTTGCAACAGAACATATAAACTTTAACTTTTTTAACTGAACATTAACCTTTTTGCTTACTGGTGTTTTTTTTTAATTTATTTATTTGTTTTTTTTTACCTTTATAGAACAAACCTCTCCTTCCCCATGGGTCAATGTGCAAAGCGCAAATCGCCCAAAGATGTGGCGGAGTGCGTTATGCACTTTGTCCCATGTGAAAGGAGACGTTTGCAGCAGCTGTGTGAGTGAATGGGCCCTAATAGCCCTGTGTGCCTGTCCTGGTGAGATGATCCCTATGCTAATAGTGTACCTGTGAGTGGTACTTCCGGAAACACTCTCCAAAGCATAGGGCAGGGTGGTCAGGACAGTCAGGACAGAAATAGCGGGTGTCACGCCTTATTCCACTCCTGCTACAGACACGACATCTTTTTCGGGGTGACGGTTGGGTTGAGGTACCAGGAACGACATTGGGGAAATGTCGCTCGTGTAGACGGCTAACTACACTGGTGGATGGGGCCACGGAACCTCCTGGATACATTAGGTTCTCAATGATCTCTTCCTGAAATTTGAGGAAGGATCCAGTTCTCCCAGCCTTACTGTAGAGAACAAAACTATTGTACAGAGCCAATTGAATTAAATATACAGACACCTTCTTATACCAGCGTCTGGTTCTGCGGGAAACTAAATACGGAGACAACATCTGGTCATTGAAGTCCACCCCTCCCATGTGAAGGTTATAGTCGTGGACTGAGAGGGGCTTTTCAATGACACGGGTTGCTCGCTCAATTTGTATTGTCGTGTCTGCGTGAATGGAGGAGAGCATGTAAACGTCACGCTTGTCTCTCCATTTCACCGCGAGCAGTTCTTCGTTACACAGTGCGGCCCTCTGCCCCCTTGCAAGACGGGTGGTAACGAGCCGTTGGGGGAAGCCCGCGCGACTAGTTCGCGCGGTACCACAGGCGCCAATCCGTTCTAGAAACAAATGCCTAAAGAGGGCCACACTTGTGTAAAAATTGTCCACATAAAGATGGTACCTCTTGCCGAATAAGGGTGACACCAAGTCCCAAACTGTCTTCCCACTGCTCCCCAGATAGTCAGGGCAACCGACCGGCTCCAGGGTCTGATCTTTTCCCTCATAGATCCGAAATTTGTGGGTATAGCCTGTGGCCCTTTCACAGAGCTTATACAATTTGACCCCATACCGGGCGCGCTTGCTTGGGATGTATTGTTTGAAGCCAAGGCGCCCGGTAAAATGTATCAGGGACTCGTCTACGCAGATGTTTTGCTCTGGGGTATACAAATCTGCAAATTTCAGGTTGAAATGGTCTATGAGGGGCCGAATTTTGTGGAGCCGGTCAAAAGCAGGGTGGCCTCTGGGACGGGAGGTGCTGTTATCACTAAAGTGCAGGAAACGCAGGATGGTCTCAAATCGTGTCCTGGACATAGCAGCAGAGAACATGGGCATGTGATGAATCGGGTTCGTGGACCAATATGACCGCAATTCATGCTTTTTTGTCAGGCCCATGTTGAGGAGGAGGCCCAGAAAAGTTTTAATTTCGGAAATTTGGACTGGTTTCCACCGGAAAGGCTGGGCATAATAGCTTCCCGGGTTAGCGGTTATAAATTGTGTGGCATACCTGTTTGTTTCGGCCACAACTAAGTCTAAGAGCTCCGCAGTCAAGAACAGCTCAAAAAATCCCAGGGCCGAACCGATCTGAGCTGTCTCAACCCGAACTCCAGACTGGGCAGTGAAAGGGAAAACTACAGGTGCGGCTGAAGTTGGGGACTGCCAATCAGGGTTTGCCAGCACCTCTGGGATTCTAGGGGCTCTACGGGCACGTCTTTGCGGTGGCTGCGACGGGGTCACTACTGCACGTGCCACCGTACCAGCTTCAACTGCCCTTCTGGTGCTCGCTACTTCACCAGGTTGTACGGCAGTGCTGGTACTAGGTCCAGGAAGGGCTGGGCTGCTGGTGTATGCCTCACCACGTAATCCGACAGCACCAGCCCCACTCTGCTGCTCTTGAAGCGGATCCTGCGCAACCTGTGGTCTAGCGACACGGGGCCGGGTACGCCTGGTGCTATCAGGGACCTCAGCCTCCTCGTCCGAACTTTGGGTCAGAGAGCCACTGCTTTCTACAGGTTCGTATTCTGACCCGCTGGATTCATCAGATGAGGGTTCCCACTCCTCATACGACTGGGTCAGAAGCCTGTAGGCCTCTTCAGAAGAATACCCCCTGTTTGACATGTGGGCAACTAAATTTAGGGGTATTCCCTGAGACTATCCAAGAAAAAAAAGCAAGCCTGTCTTACAAAGGGGAGGCTAGCGAAGTACCGGAGGCCGCTGCGGTTGATAAAAAATATCAAAACTGATTTTTTTATCGCCGCAGTGCGTGTAAAGTGAATGTGCAGCGATCAAAAAAAAATTTTTTTTTGTCACTGCGGTGGGGCGGGCGTGGGCGAACGCACGTGTGGGCGACCGATCAGGCCTGATCGGGCAAACACTGCGTTTTGGGTGGAGGGAGAACTAAAATGACACTAATACAATTATAGATCTGACCGTGATCAGTTTTGATCACTTCCAGATACTATAAAAGTACAAATGCTGATTAGCGATACGCTAATCAGCGAATAACGGACTGCGGTGCGGTCGGCTGGGCGCTAACCGATCCCTAAACTACCTAACCAAGGGGCCTAAACTATACCTAAAACCTAACGGTCAATACCAGTGAAAAAAAAAAGTGACAGTTTGCACTGATCACTTTTTTCCTTTCACTAGTGATTGACAGGGGCGATCAAAGGGGTGATCAAAGGGTTAATTGGGGTTCAGGGGGGTGATCTGGACCTATGTGTAGTGTTGGTGGGTACTCACTGTGTAGCCTGCTCCTCTGCTGGATCCAACCGACGAAAAGGACCAGCAGAGGAGCAGGCCAGCCATATAACAGATCATATTTACAAATATGATCTGTTATCTGGCGCTGTGATTGGATTTTTTAAAAATCATCAGCTTGCCAGCCACGATCATTCGCTGGCAAGCTGATGACGATTTACTCCCTGACGAAATGCCGGCCCGAACTGCGCATGTGCGGGCCGGCATAGCGCGTCATCTCGCGTCTCGCGAGATGACGCGTATATGCGTGACTCTGCGCAGCGATGCCGCCTCCGGACCGCACATCTGCGTTAGGCGGTCCGGAGGCGGTTAACGCTTGTATTGGACTGACACAAATGCAGCAAAGGCCCCAAATATAGTGTCTAGCACAAAATGGGTGTTTAAAAAAAAAAAACAGAATATGACAGCGGTATTTAACACTTGTATTGGACTGTTAGAAATGCAGCAAAGGCCCCAAATGTAGTATCTTGCACAAAATGGGTGTTTTTTGAAAACCAAAACATAACAGTGGCATTTAACGCTTGTATTCGACTGTCACAAATGCAGAAAAGTCTCCAAATGTACTAACTTGCACAAATTGGTTGTTTTTAGAAAACCAGAATATGACAGCTTTATTTAAAGCTTGTATTGGACTGTCACAAATGCAGCAAAGGCCCCAAATGTAATATCTTGCACAAAATTGGTGTTTTTTGAAAATCAGAATATAACAGCGGTATTTAACACTTGTATTAGACTGTCACAAATGCAGCAAAGGTCGCAAATGTAGTATCTAGCATAAAATGGGTGTTTTTTTTAAACAAAAAAAATAACTGCAGTATTTAAAGCTTGTATTGGACTGTCACATATGCAGCAGAGTCCCAAAATGAAGGGTCTTGCACAAAATTGGTGTTTTTTTTTAAACCAGAATATAACAGCGGTATTTAATGCTTGTATTGGACTGTCACACATGCAGAAAATGCCGCAAATGTAGTATCTAGCACGAAATGGGTGTTTTTTTTTAACCAGAATATAACTGCAGTATTTATAGCTTGTATTGGACTGCCACAAATGCAGCAAAGACACCAAATGAAGTGTCTTGCACAAAATGGGTGTTTTTTGAAAACCAGAATATAACAGCGATATTTAAAGCTTGTATTGGACTGTCACAAATGCAGCAAAGGCCCCAAATGTAGTGTCTTGCACAAAATTTTATTTTTATTTTTTAAACCAGAATATAACTGAATTATTTAAATCTTGTATTGGACTGTCACAAATGCAGCAAAGGCCCTAAATGTAGGTTCTTGCACAAAATGGGTGTTTTTTGAAAACCAGAATAATACTGCGGTACTTAACGCTTCTATTATACTGTCACAAATGCAACAAAGGCCCCAAATGTATTATCTTGCACAAAATTTGTGTTTTTCTTAAAGCCAGAATTTTGTCTTGCACAAAATTTTATTTTTATTTTTTAAACCAGAATATAACTGCATTATTTAACTCTTGTATTGGACTGTCACAAATGCAGCATAAGCCCCAAATGTAGGGTCTTGCACAAAAGGTTTTTTTTTTTTTTGTTTTAAACCAGAACATAACTGTAGTATTTAAAGGTTGTATTGGACTGTCATAAATGCAGCAAAGGCCCCAAATGTATGGTCTTGCACAAAATGGGAGTTTTTTGAAAACCAAAATATAACAGCGGTATTTAACACTTGTATTGAACTGTCACAAATGCAGCATAAGCCCCAAATGTAGGGTCTTGCACAAAATGTTTTTTTTCTTTTTTTTTTAAACCAGAACATAACTGCAGTATTTAAATATTGTTTTGAACTGTCACAATTGCAACAAGGGCCCCAAATGTAGGGTCTTGCACAAAATGGGTGTTTTTTGAAAACCAGAATATAACAGCGGTATTTAACGCTTCTATTGGACTGTCACAAATGTAGCAAAGGCCCCAAATGTATTATCTTGCACAAAATGGGTGGTTTTTTTTAAAACCAGAATATAACAGCGATATTTAACACTTGTATTGGACTGTCTAAAATGCAGCAAAGGCCACAAATGTAGTATCTTGCACAAAATTTTTTTTTTCTTTTTTAAAACAGAATATATTACTGCCGTATTTAAAGCTTGTATTGGACTGTCACAAATGCATAAAAAGTCCCCAAATGTTTTATCTTGCGCAAAATGGGTGTTTTTAAAAAAAAAAACAGAATATAACAGCAGTATTTAAAGCTTGTATTGGACTGTCACAAATGCAGCATAGGCCCCAAATGTAGGGTCTTGCACAAAATGTTATTTTTATTTTTTTTAATAAACCAGAATATAACTGCACTATTTAAAGCTTGTATTGTACTGTCACAAATGCAGCAAAGGCCCCAAATGTAGTGTCTTGCACAAAATGGGTGTTTTTTTTTTTAAATAAACCAGAATATAACTGCAGTATTGGGTCCCTGAACTCACAGACTGATTCCCTATATTTTTTTGCCTTCCCCTGGCACATATGCAGTGCTGGTGCACTTAAAAAATGGGTATATGTTGCCTGCTGAACTAAAATAACTGGGTTAAACTATTGTCCCTGGCACATATGCAGTGCTGGTGCACCGAACCTGCACAAAATGTCCGCCGACGCAAACACCTAACTAACAGACGGTTAAAAGTTATTTTTCTGTGTCACTGGGCTCAGGGCAGGGTAAAAAAATGTTGCACTACACCCACAAAACAAAATCGCTGTAGATCACAGAGATAAAAACAAATTCTGAAAACAGATTCTTTCCTATTCTCTCCCTTACAGCGGCTGCAGCCTATCCCTACACTTGTAAGAGCAGAGTGACGTACAGCGCTACTGACTCCAGCTTATATAGAGGCTGGGTCACATGCTGCACTGCCCATTTACATGCCATTGGTAGGAATGGCTGTGATGACTTCTAAGGGCCTTTCAAAAAGCGCCATTAAATCGTCGAACACCGTGGGAGGGGAACGGATAAACTGGCCCATGGAAGTGAGGGAAGGAGCCAGACACCTACCCTCCTGCCGAATCAATCTATCACCATGCCTCTGGTAAGGATCGCTCATTTCCGATCATTTACAATGGCTGATGCTGTGTGAGGAGAGCAAGAGAGGGGCGGGCACCAAAGGCTCTGACGTCTCGTTTACAGAGCAGGGCCACTCGCTGAAGCAGGGAGAAGCTTGTAAACGAGATATCAGCACCTGAGCAGGGTTGATGACGTCGGGGGTCAGTGGCAAAATAGAGCAAAATCAATAAAGTAAGTGATTTAGAAAAGTGTTTAATATAATAGCTCTTAGCATACATTTATACAGGTCCTTCTAAAAAGATTAGCATATTGTGATAAAGTTCATTATTTTCTGTAATGTACTGATAAACATTAGACTTTCATATATTTTAGATTCATTACACACAACTGAAGTAGTTCAAGCCTTTAATTGTTTTAATATTGATGATTTTGGCATACAGCTCATGAAAACCCAAATTTCCTATCTCAAAAAATTAGCATATTTCATCCGACCAATAAAAGAAAAGTGTTTTTAATACAAAAAAAGTCAACCTTCAAATAATTATGTTCAGTTATGCACTCAATACTTGGTCGGGAATCCTTTTGCAGAAATTACTGCTTCAATGCGGCGTGGCATGAAGGCAATCAGCCTGTGGCACTGCTGAGGTGTTATGGAGGCCCAGGATGCTTCGATAGCGGCCGAAAGCTCATCCAGAGTGTTGGGTCTTGCGTCTCTCAACTTTCTCTTCCCAATATCTCACAGATTCTCTATGGGGTTCAGGTCAGGAGAGTTGGCAGGCCAATTGAGCACAGTAATACCATGGTCAGTAAACCATTTACCAGTGGTTTTGGCACTGTGAGCAGGTGCCAGGTCGTGCTGAAAAATGAAATCTTCATCTCCATAAAGCTTTTCAGCAGATGGAAGCATGAAGTGCTCCAAAATCTCCTGATAGCTAGCTGCAGTGACCCTGCCCTTGATAAAACACAGTGGACCAACACCAGCAGCTGACATGGCACCCCAGACCATCACTGACTGTGGGTACTTGACACTGGACTTCAGGCATTTTGGCATTTCCCTCTCCCCAGTCTTCCTCCAGACTCTGGCACCTTGATTTCCGAATGACATGCAACAGTCCAGTGCTGCTTCTCTGTAGCCCAGGTCAGGCGCTTCTGCCGCTGTTTCTGGTTCAAAAGTGGCTTGACCTGGGGAATGCGGCACCTGTAGCCCATTTCCTGCACACGCCTGTACACGGTGGCTCTGGATGTTTCTACTCCAGACTCAGTCCACTGCTTCCGCAGGTCCCCCAAGGTCTGGAATCGGTCCTTCTCCACAATCTTCCTCAGGGTCCGGTCACCTCTTCTCGTTGTGCAGCGTTTTCTGCCATACTTTTTCCTTCCCACAGACTTCCCACTGAGGTGCCTTGATACAGCACTCTGGTAACAGCCTATTCGTTCAGAAATTTCTTTCTGTGTCTTACCCTCTTGCTTGAGGGTGTCAATGATGGCCTTCTGGACAGCAGTCAGGTCGGCAGTCTTACCCATGATTGCGGTTTTGAGTAATGAACCAGGCTGGGAGTTTTTAAAAGCCTCAGGAATCTTTTGCAGGTGTTTAGAGTTAATTAGTTGATTCAGATGATTAGGTTAATAGCTCGTTTAGAACCTTTTCATGATATTCTAATTTTTTGAGATAGGAATTTTGGGTTTTCATGAGCTGTATGCCAAAATCATCAATATTAAAACAATAAAAGGCTTGAACTACTTCAGTTGGTGTGTAATGAATCTAAAATATATGAAAGTCTAATGTTTATCAGTACATTACAGAAAATAATGAACTTTATCACAATATGCTAATTTTTTTAGAAGGACCTGTATAACAGGAGGCACATTGTAGAAATGTCTATTCTTGTCAGCAAAACAGACAAGAATAGGACATGTTATATTTTTTTTGCGGGGCCACAGAGCGGACCAACGGATGCGCACAGCACCCGGAGTGCTGTCTGGATATTTTGCGGCCCCATTGAAGTGAATGGGTCCGCACCCGAGCCACAAAAACCTGAGGATCGGATGCAGACCAGAACAACAGTCGTGTGCATGAGGCATTACCCACATACAGACATTTTCTCCCAGTCCAAGCATTATCATTTTATATACTAACCTTTAATGTGGCACAATATCAAATGCTTTGGAGAATTCAAGATATAGGTCATCCATTGACTCGCCACAGTCAAGTCTAGAACTTATCTCTTCATAGAAACTGATTCAATTAGTTTGGCATGACCAATCCCCTCATGAAGCCATGCTGATACATAGGGGCGTAGCTAAAGGCTCATGGACCCTGGTGCAAGATTTCAGCTTGGGCCCCCCTTCCCTCAGTGCTTTGTGACCAGGGAGGCAAAATTTTAAAAATTGAAACGGCTAATAAATGCCAAACTCTAACTCCTTCCCTGCAGCCAGAGGTGTAACTTGACCAGCATGCACTTTCCATAATACCAGTGTCTTCTTATGTGGCACAAGGGTCTTTGGGCCCCTTCAGGCTCCTGGGCCCGGTAGCGACTGCTACCTCTGCACCCCTATAGCTACGCCCCTGCTGATACAGCATTATTTATTTACATTGAGGTACTCCAAGATAGCATCTCTTAGAAAACCTTCCAATAGTTTACCCATGACAGATGTTAAACTTACCGCATCAAATTCCTATTAATGTTGATCAAGCACCAAAGTGCTTGTGTGCTCGGGTGCTCTGGCCGAACACATCGATATGCTCATGTGCTCTACCGAGCACAATGGAAGTCAATGGGAGAACCCCAGGCACCCCCTGATCGGAAGAGAAGAAGTTGTCTGGTTCACAAAAAATTGTTAGAAATTAATGGAAACCCCATCAAAATGGCTTGGAAACAGCATTAAGAGGAAGGCTGGATGCGTCTTGGACTCCTATTATCTATGACATACAATAGACAACCACACAAAGGCTATATGCCAAAAGCCACATATGTGCAAGCCATCAATCTATTCATGAGACAGATAACAGGCTTAGTCAGCATACCTTACAATGGCAGCCTTGTGCATTATGAGACATTCCAAACCAGCTCTCATCTGACTGAGAGCCAGTAAGCCTCAAAGTTACTTCACATCTGTTGGATGGTTTGGGTGGACCTGCGCAATCAATATCATTAGGGAGACAAAAAGTTTTCTGATTGTCCTAACATAAAATTCAATAACCTTTCTATACAGTTTTGTCATGTGAAAACTTATTTGCATAAACATAGGCATATGGGAAAGACATGCAAATGAGCAGAATCTGCCTTGTTTTTCAGCTGAAAAATCATTTGCATGGAACATTTGTGATTTACACTACTCATGAACAACGCCATCTATTGGTTTCATAGCCTTAAGACAAGACGATTACTCTTGTCATAAGACTATGAAACCAATAGATGGCGCTGTTCATCTTGTTGGGGCGCTAGTAAGTGGGGCACACTGCTCAACAGAGTCCACACACCGTGTAGCTCTCAGCCTATAATAGCCTGCGCACTAAGGTGTACATCGGATTGCTGCTATCATTTATACATCTTCTAGCACTTTATTTGCAGTAATATAAGCTTGCTAGGGTGTATCTGAGGACTATTGCCCTGCTTTTAATGACGCATGAACAGTGTCATCTATTGGTTTCATAGTCTTATGACAAAACTATGAATCCAATAGATGGCGCTGTTCATGAGTAGTGTAGATCACGAATATTCTAATCGTGAATTTTTATCACAAATTTTCCATGCAAAAGGCTACACTAATAATCTTGTCATAAGACTATGAAACCAATAGATGGAGCTGTTCATGAGTCATTAGACAAGATGTGCACTGCAGTGCGTTGTTAACAATGGAACAATACCAAATATGACTACTTCTTTTGGTTGTTTGTTTCAGTTTTACATAACAAAGCATTTTTGGAAAAAAAAAATTGTGTCTCCACATTCTGAAAGCCGTAAGTTTTATTTATTTTTTGAGCGATTGTCTTGTGTAGGGGCTCATTTTTTTTTTTTTAGATGAGATGAAGGTTTGATTGGTACTATTATAGGGTGCATATAACTTTTTAATCGCTTGCTATTACACTTTTTGTGATGTACGGTGACAAAAAATGGCTTTTTTGACACTGTTTTATTTTTATTTTTTTACGGTATTCACCTGAGGGGTTAGATGTGATATTTTTATAGACCAGGTTATTACGGAAGCGGCGATATATAATACGTCTACTTTTTTTATTTATGTAAGTTTTACACAATGATATCATTTTGAAAACAAAAAAAATCATGTTTTAGTGTCTCCATAGGCTGAGAGACATAGTTTTTTTTTCAGTTTTAGGGAGATTGTCTTAGGTAGGGTACAATTTTTGAGGGATGAGATGACGGCTTGATTGGCACTATTTTGGGGTACATTGGGACTTTTTGATCGCTTGCTATTACACTTTTTGTGATGTAAGGTGCCTTTTTTTACACAGTTTTTATTTTTTAAGGTGGTCACCTGAGGGGTTAGGTCATGAGTATTTTTAAAGAGCAGGTTGTTATGGACCAGGCAATACCTAAGGGCTCCTTCACACTTGCGGCAGGACGGATCCGGCAGGCTGGTCTCCCTGTCGGATCCGTCCTTCCGCTGTTTCGCTGAGCCGCCGGACAGCCGCTCCGTCCCCATTGACTATAATGGGGACGGGGGCTGAGCTCCGGCGCAGCACGGCGGTGCACGGCGAAAGCCGCCGGACTAAAAAGTCCTGCATGTCCGACTTTTTAGTCTGGCGGCTTTCGCCGTGCACCGCCGTGCTGCGCCGGAGCTCAGCCCCCGTCCCCATTATAGTCAATGGGGACGGAGCGTCGGTCCAGCGGCTCGGCGAAACAGCAGAAGGACGGATCCGACAGGGAGACCAGCCTGCCGGATCAGTCCTGCCGCAAGTGTGAAGGAGCCCTTATACGTATACTTTTTTATTGACTTAAATTTTACACAATATCAGAATTTTTTGAACCAAAAAATAGATTTTTTTTGTGTCTCCATATTCTGAGCCATAGTTTTTTTTATTTTTTGGGCGATTGTCTTAGGTAGGGGCTCAGTCTTTGTTGTATGAGGTGATGGTTAGATTGGTACTATTTCGGGGGGGTATAGGTCTTTTTGATCGCTTGGTGTTGCATTTTTAGTGATGCAAGGTGACCAAAAAATTGTTTATTTAGCAGTTTTTATTTTATTTTTTTGACGGCGTTCACCTGAGGGCTTAGGTCATGATATAGGTTTATAGTGCCGGTTGATATGTGTACTTTTCTTTTTTTCCCTATTGCTTACAAAAAAAAAATTCCTTTATTTTGGCAAAAGGATATATATATATTTTTTTTTTTTGAAACTTTTTTTTTTTTTAGGAAAACGTTATTTTTGTAACATTTTTTTTATTTATTTTTTGTCCCACTCTGGGACTTCAACTTTTGGGGGTCTGATCCCCGTTAAAATGCATGACAATACTTCTGTATGGTTATGCATTGGCTGTAAGTGTATTACACACTGTAATACACTTACAGCCTTCCTGCCTGTAAAATCCAGGGGGCTGGATCTCATAGGCTCTCCCGGAAGGCAGCCACGATGCCTAAGGAAGGCATTGTGCTGCCCTCCATGCCATTGGGTCCCCGTCAGAGCAGCACGGGGACCCGATGGCTTCTTTCTCCCTGCATAGACATCACACGTGCCGCGGTCAGCGCTGACCGCGGCTGTTCAGGAGTTAATGTGTCGGCATTGGTGATTTCACTGATGCCGACACATGCAGCAGGTATCCGGCTATGAGTGACTGATGGACCCCTGCCACTGATCGGGTGGGCGCTGCTCCTGCATCCGCCCGATCACCATGAAGTACATGTACTTCTCTGATCCTTAAGTCACAGCCAGAGATGACGTACATGTGCGTCATGGGTCCTTAAGGGGTTAAAGTGAACTGTGCTGCATAAAGGCACTGTGATATTTGAAGGTAATGTCACAGGCCCAAAGAGCTAGACACCCTACTGATCTGATATTAATAACCTATCTTAAGGACAGGTCAACACATTTAATATATCATTTTTTTATTTTTTTTTACAGTGGAACCCTATAGTGATTGATGCCACTGTATGGCACCTGTCTGAGGTGTCTGTTTAATGTATACTTCATATGCATACGTTAAGCATGGGACAAAAATTTGATGTGAACACAGCCTAATAGTGTCTATCAACAAATGAGTTGTTCTATTTATTCCTTATTTTGTTAATCGTTAATATCAAGGACAATAACACACAATTTTATTCAGGAAGTGGAAAGTTGGAAATGATGTCGGAAAAATAAAGTTTCTACCATTTTGATGCCAGGGAACAAAACGTACCCAACGGCTAACAGCTTTCCAGCAGAAGTTGAACAATGATAAAGATTCTAATGTTTTGGTCACTTTTTTTTCCGTATGCATGGCTCATACACTGTAATTTGTTTGTCTTGTTTGATATCTTATCAAATTTTAAGGAAATCTGTCACCAGCGACCTCCCTATCTAACTGTTTGCATAGACACATATCTGTGGTTCACCTGATTAAAATGTTGTTTTTCTTTTGTTGATCCAAGGCCCTGTTCCCGAGTGATGACACTTGTTACACCCAGTAGCCACGCATTTCACTGGCACACTCCTCCCTCGCTGCTTTGCCACTGCCTGGCACTGTTAAACTAAGCAGCTTTATGTAGTGTTCCATACACCTAGGGTTAGAACGGCTGCACTATGTGAACAGCATGGTGCATCGGCCATTCATCTGGTGTGCTCTCAGGCTGCCACTGATGCATATTATGAAAGTTCTCTATAGAGAACTTAAAGGGGTTGTCTGAAATCAAGAACATTTTAGCTCAGGCAGGTGCTGGTTTATAGTAACAAAATAAACAGTACTTATTCACTGAAAGGCTCAGCTTTGAGATCACTTTAGACTGTCTTATCTAATAGTTTGAAGTTTTCAAATAAATAGCATTTATTATGTAAGATAAAGACAACCTAAGTCAAGACAAAAATGTATTTTTTAAAACATAAATATATCGGTCTCAATCTGTGACTCATGAAAACAAAATGGAGAAATCTCAAAAACTTTTTAAGAAAACAAGAGCATCTCATCTGTATTATTATATAATAATGTAGATAATAACTAAAGAAATCTGTTTGGCAATGGATCCAATATTTTCTGCAGGGGTTAAACATGTAAGTAGAGATACCGGCTCATTTGTTTATGGTATTTATATCCGCGTGCCCGGTGTCCTAGTTTTTTCAAAAACTCCTTTACAGGTATACAGAAACTATAAACAGATTTTCAGACTCCAGCACTCACTTTTTCTTGAAGTTTCAAGTTCTCCGGCTTTATTATCAAACGTGCACAGATAATACAAGGTTCGATTCTCATAGGTGTAGACTGTTGACGCGTTTCGAAAGTTCTTATTCGTAACAGATTAAGAATTCTGTTACGAATAAGAACTTTCGAAACGCGTCAACAGCCTACACCTATGAGAATCGAACCTTGTATTATCTGTGCACGTTTGATAATAAAGCCGGAGAACTTGAAACTTCAAGAAAAAGTGAGTGCTGGAGTCTGAAAATCTGTTTATAGTTTCAATATTTTCTGCACCCTCAAGCAATCTGCTTTATGCATGACCTGCATAACACAGCAGCATCGTCCGTCACAAGGGAAACATGGCTGACTTCCAGTTGCCACAGTACTGAGATTCATTAACCATTCTAAATCTGGTTAAATGACTTCAACTGGAAAAACAAAAAAATTGCACAAAGGATTTAAAGTGTTGGATGCCCAGATGATTATTTTGTTAAAATAAAAACACTGCAACAACTTAATTCCATTTGTGTATAATGCACTCTGTAGTGCCCCAGTTAGACATGGACTTGCGGTTCACCCGGCGAACTTTGATCGTTCGCGATTCACCGGACATGCGAACATATGGTGATATTCGCACGCGCCTTATTTTTTTGCATAGCACCAAACTTTGACCCATGACACATCCATCAGGTGGGACAGGGCAGGCAATTGAGACGTTTAAGCACATGGACACACCCCCAACTCTATAACAGAACCCGATCTGGCAGCCATTTTACATTATGTGTTTTGCCAGTGTAGGTTGCATTTTGGAGCTGGGACAGTTAAGGACACCAAACGCTAGCTAATAGGGCCACAAACGTCCTTTTAAGGACTGGTATAGGTGTGCTATCAATAGATGTGATATAGAGGGGTGTAATATACTTATAATATACTTTCTAACATATAAATTATATTATAGTGTATTTGTATTGTACAGCAGTTGTGTGCGGTTCTGCAGCGATACCGCAGCTAGACAGAGGGACAAACGCTATTGAAGTAACTATTTGCAACGGGTGTGATATACCTGTTGCTCCCCCAAAAACTGGTCGAGGGCTGCAATATAGCCTCTTCCACAAAATCCTGATTGAGGGGTGCTATATACCTGTTTCCGCCAAATACTGATTGAGGGATGCAATATACCTTCTTCCACAAAATACTGATTGAGAGGTGCTTTTAAGAGTTGAGCGGACACCTGGATGTTCAGGTTCGACAGGTTCGGCCAAACTTCACAAAAAGTTTGAGTTTGGGACCCGGACTTGACCCAGAACCCGAACCCCATTGAAGTCAATCGGGACCCAAACTTTTGAGCACTAAAATGGCTCTAAAAATGTCATGGAAAGGGCTAGAGGGCTGCAAATGCCAGCAAAATGTGGTTAAGAGCATGGCAAGTGCTCTGCAAACAAATGTGGATAGGGAAATGACTTAAAATAACATAAAATACATAAAAATAAAAAATAATAATCTTGATCTTGGAGGACAAAGTCCATATGCAGTAGAAGGTGGAGGAGGCGGTGGATGTGGCGGTGTAGGTAGAAGCGGCGGTGGAGGATGAGTAAGTAACCTACAATGCTTTTTGGTATTATTTTTTATTTGTATTTTTTTTAAATTAGGGTACACTCCAAAACATTGTGAAATATAACCTGTGATAACCCCCTCCAGCCATGCTAAACACACGTTCAGACAATACACTGGCTGCAGGGCAGGCCAGCACCTCCAAGGCGTAAAGGGCAAGCTCAGGCCATGTGCCCAATTTGGAGACCCAGAAGTTGAAGGGGACAGACCCATCAGTCAGTACATGTAGGCGTGTGCACACATACTGCCCCACAATGTCGTACGTCCCCGTGATGTTCACCATCCAATTGGATATCTTCTCTATCAATTTTCGATGTTCTTTTCTGCGCCTACCATGTTGATCACGGTTAGCGGCGAATCAGGGTTCCACGCCGGAGAGGGAGCGTGAGAAAGGGATACCACAAGGGAGGTTATTGTTTGAAATCAAATGTGATCAAGCGGAAAAGTAGGACAAATTATTGAAACGCAAATATGGAACAAGTTGTTAAAGTTTACGCATTGAATGAAAGACGGTGGTGCGCGTCAATTAAAGAAAAATATTTGAAATTTTATTCCCTGTATATCACAGCCACAAATTGGTTAATCTCACCCGAATATGTAACAGACAAATAAATGATGTTTTTTACCTGTCTACTAGGTAGAGCAGGGGTATATCACGCCCCAAAAATTGGTTCATTTCACCCGAATATGTAACAGACAAATTAGTGATTTTTTTTTCCTGTCTACTAGGTATAGTAGTGGTATATGACACCCAAAAATTTGTGAATTTCACCCAAAAATGTAACAAACAAATTAGCGCAATTTTTTTAACTGTCTACTAGGTGTAGCAATAATATATCACACACAAAAATTGGTGAATTTCACCCGAATATTGTAACAGACAAATTAGTGAAATGACATAAAATAAAATACGTACAAATAAAAAAAAATAATAATCTTGATTTAGGCTACTTTCACACTAGCGTTCGGAGCGGGTCCGTCTGATGTTTCATCAGACGGATCCGCTCCTATAATGCAGACGTTTGCATCCGTTCAGAACGGATCAGTCTGCATTATAACTTAGAAAAATTTCTAAGTGTGAAAGTAGCCTGAGCGGATCCGTTCAGACTTTACATTGAAAGTCAATGGGGGACGGATCCGCTTGAAGATTGAGCCATATGGTGTCATCTTCAAGCGGATCTGTCCCCATTGACTTCCATTATAAGTCTGGACGGATCCGCTCGCCTCCGCACGGCCAGGCGGACACCCGAATGCTGCTTGCAGCGTTCAGGTGTCCGCTCACTGAGCGGAGCGGAGGCTGAGCGCTGGCAGACGGATGTATTCTCAGTGGATCCGCCTCCACTGAGAATGCATTAGGGCCAGACGGCTGCGTTCAGGGCCGCTTGTGAGCCCCTTCAAACGGAGCTCACGAGCGGACACCTGAACGCAGGTGTGAAAGTAGCCTTATGAGGTGGAGGTCCATATGGAGTAGGAGTTTGAGGAGACGGTGGATGTAGCGGTGTAAGTGGAAGCGGCGGTGGAGGAGGACGAGGTACCCAACACTGGTTTTTGGTTAAAAATATTTTTTTTATTAGGGTACACTCCAAAAGAGTGGAAAAAATCTAAAATACAACAATGAGCAATTGCGCTGTAGTATAACAATGGCCAGGTAAGGCCGGTATACATGTCTATTCTGCACAAAGTATGGACAAGTCCTGTGGGATCCAGGCCTAGTTCATTTTAATGAACGTGCGCTTGTCCACATTGGCTGTGGACAGGCGGCTGCGCTTGTCTGTGATAACGCCCCCTGCTGTGCTAAACAAATGTTCAGACAATACACTGGCTGCAGAGCAGGCCAGCACCTCCAAGGCGTAAAGGGCAAGCTCAGGCCATGTGCCCAATCACCCAGAAGTTGAAGGGGGCAGACCCGTCATTCAGTACGTGTAGGCGTGTGCACACATACTGCTCCACCATGTTGGTGAAATGCTGCCTCCTGCTAAGACGTTCCATATCAGCTGGTGGAGCTGGTTGTTGTGGCGTGATGACAAAGCTTTTCCACATTTCAGCAATGCTAACCCTGCCTTCTGTGGCGCTGGTGGTGCCCCAGCTGCGTTGGCGACCTCTTCCTCCACCTCTGCCTTTGCCTTGTGTCTCCACTGTACCCCCGCTGTCAGGTGGGAATGCCACCAGCAGCACATCTACCAGCGTGTGCTTGCACTCGCGCATCTTACGATCACGCTCCAGTGACGGATTGAAGGACGGTACGTTGTCCTTGTAATGGGGATCCAGTAGCGTGGTCACCCAGTAATCAGCACAAGTTAGAATGTGGGCAACTTGGCGGTCGTTGCGGAGACACTGCAGCATGTAATCGCTCATGTGTGCCAGGCTGCCCAGAGGCAACAACAAGCTGTCCTCTGTAAGAGGTGTATCGTCTGTGTCCTCTGTATCCCCCCAGCCACGCACTAGTGATGGCCATGAGCTGGTTTGGGTGCCAACCTGCTGTGAACACGGATCCTCCTCCTCCATCTCCTCCTCATCATCCTCCACCCCGATATCCTCCAGAACTGTGCCCTGGCTGGACAATTGTGTACCTGGCGTTTGTGGGTGCAGGAACACAACCTCGGAGCCACTTGTGAATGACTGTCCGGAAACCCTATGAAATGATCCCTCTTCTGCCTCCTTCTCCTGTGCCACATCCTCTTCCATCATTGCCAGAAGTGTTTTTTCAAGGAGGCATAGAAGTAAGATAGTAGCGCTGAGAACAACGTTATAGGCACTGACCATGTTGGTGGAGTACTCAAAACAGTGCAACAAGGAACACAGGTCTAGCATGGAGGCCCAGTCATTGGTGGTGAAGTGGTGCTGTTCCGCAGATCGACTCACCCGTGCATGCTGCTGCTGCTCGCACAGTCTGGCCAGCATGTGCAAGGTGGAGTTCCACCTTGTGGGCACGTCGCATATGAGGCGGTGAGCAGGAAGGCCGAAATTACGCTGCAGCGCTGACAGGCGAGCAGCAGCAGGATGAGAACGCTGAAAGCGCGCACAGACGGCCCGCACTTTCTGCAGTAACTCTGACATATCGGGGTCATTTTTAAGGAACCTCTGCACCACCAAATTCAGCATATGCGCCAGGCAAGGGGTGTGTGTCAAACCGGCTAGTCCCAGAGCTTCTACGAGATTTTGCCCATTATTGCACACCACCAGGCCGGGCTTGAGGCTCACTGGCACCAACCACTCATCGGTCTGCTGTTCAAGGCCCGTCCACAGCTCCTGTACGGTGTGGGGTTTGTCCCTCAAACAGATAAGTTTTAAAACTGCCTGCTGTCGTTTACCCCTGGCTGTGGTGAAGTTGGTGGTGAAGGTGTTAAGCTGACCGGATGAGGAGCCGGTAGAGGATGAGGAAGCGGAGTAGGAGAAGGAAGCAACAGGAGGCAAACTGAAGCGCCCTGCAATCCTCGGTGGTGGAAGGACATGCGCCAAACTGCTATCCGCCTCAGGCCCAGCCGCCACTGCATTTACTAAGTGTGCTGTTAGAGAGATATAACGTCCCTGACCGTGCTTATTGGTCCACGTATCCGTAGTTAGGTGGACCTTGCCACAGATGGCGTTGCGCAGTGCACACCTGATTTTGTCCCCCACTTGGTTGTGCAGGGAAGGGATGGCACGCCTGGAAAAGTAGTGGTGGCTGGGCCCGACGTATTGGGGGAAAGCCACCGCCATAAGGCTTTTAAAACTCTCCGTCTCCACCAGACGGCATTTCAAAGGACAGTAATTTAGAAATGCTGGCATTCCGGGCCAGGGATCGTGGGTGGGTAGGGGAGTTTTTCCTCTTCTGCTCCAGTGTTTGGGAGATGGATAGCTGAACGCTTCCATGGGACATTGTGGAGATACTTGGTGACACAGGTGGTGGTGTTGCTGGCAGATCCTTTGTTTGCGGTGTGGCAGGTGGTACTGTCACTCCAGTGGCCGAGACTGCAGCAAAAGAGGAAGCAGGAGGAGCCAAAGACCTTTCTTGGTTTTTGAGGTGTCTACTCCACTGCAGCTCATGCTTTGCACTAAGATGCCTGGTCATGCAGGTTGTGCTCAGTTTTAGAACGTTTATGCCTCACTTCAGACTCTGATTGCACAGCGTGCAAACCACTCTGTCTTGTCGTCAGCACATTGTCTGAAGAACTGCCATGCCAGGGAACTCCTTGGAGCTGGCATTGGTGTGCTCGGTCCCTTGCTGCGGTGGGCAGTATCAGGCATACTGTCTAGGGGACAGCCGCTCCGCTTTTGCACCATGCTCCCTCTTCTGCTGTGCTGGTGGCTCTGTGCGACCGTCGCCTCTTCCTCCGAACTACATAGGTCACTCGCATGACCTTGATTCCATGTGGGGTTGAAAACCTCATCCTCCTCCACATCATCTTCCACCCAGTCTTCACCCCTGCCCTCCTTGTCAGTCTGCACACTTTTGAAAGCCACAGCAGTTGGCACCTGTGTTTTGTCATCATCCGAGACGTGTTGAGGTGGTCCTCCCATGTACTCATCTTGAAACATAAGTGGTTGGGCATTGGTGCACTCAATCTCTTCCACTTTTGGGGCAGGGCTAGGTGGATTGCCCTAGGAAACCCTGCTAGCAGAGTTATCAAAAAGCAGAACAGACTGCTTGGCTGATTTGCAAGGGGGTGAGGTGAAAGACTGATGGACATTGGCTGCAGGTGCCAACTCTGATCTTTCAACAGGAGACTGGGTGGGAGACAATGTGAAGGAACTGGAGGCACTGTCAGCAACCCAATCTACTATCGCCTGTACTTGTTCTGGCCTCACCATTCATAGAGCAGCATTAGGCTCGACCAAATAACGCTGAAGGTTCTGTCGCCTATTGGCACCTGAGGAAGGCGTTTCACTTGTGCGTATAGCTGGTACCGATCGACCATGTCCTCTCCCTGCAACAGGAGCTCTACCAGCAGCACCACGACCGGGGCCACGTCCCTTATTTGACGCTCTCCTCATACTTCTCAAATTTAGGATCTTGCCCAAAATGGGTGTTTTTTTTTATAACCGAATAGAATACCAGTATCTAATGCATGTATCTCACGCTGACAAATAAAGCATAGGCCCCTGATGTAGGGGATTGCCAAAAATGGGTGTTTTTTTTAAACCCAGAATATTATTGCAGAATTTCAAGCTTTTATCTCACACTGACAGATGCAGCATAGGCTGCAAAATTAAGTATTTTGCCCAAAATGGGTGTTTTTTTAAATAACAGAATTGAACACCAGTATCTAACGCGTGTATCTCACACTGACAGATGCAGGATAGGCTGCAAAATTACGTTTTTTCACCCAAAATGGGTGTTTTTTTAATAACAGAATAGAACACTAGTATCTAACGCGTGTATCTCACACTGACAGATGCAGCAAAGGCTGCACAATTCGTTTTTTCCCAAAATGGGTGTTTTTTTAATAACAGAATAGAACACTAGTATCTAATGTGTGTATCTCACACTGACAGATGCAGCAAAGGCTGGAAAATTAAGTATTTAGCCCAAAATGGGTGTTTTTTTTAAAACAGAATAGAACACCAGTATCTAATGCGAGTATTTCACACTGACAGATGCAGCAAAGGCCACAGATTTATTATTCTGCCCAAAATGGGTGTTTTTTTTAAGAACAGAATAGAACACCAGTATCTAATGCATGTATCTTAAACTGACAGATGAACCAAAGGCCTCTGATGTAGGGTATTGCCAAAAATTTGTATTTTATTAAATTCAGAATATTATTGCAGTATTTCAAGCTTGTATGCCGCACCAACAAATGCAGCATAGGCCCTAGATGTAGGGGATTGCCAAAAATGGGTGTTTTTTTAAACCTAGAATATTATTGCAGTATTTCAAGCTTGTATCTCACACTGACAGATGCAGTATAGGCTGCAAAATTAAGTATTTTGCCCAAAATGGGTGTTCTTTTAAACCCAGAAAATTATTGAAGTATTTCAAGCTTCTCTTTCACACTGACAAATGTTGCAAAGGCACCAGATGTAGGGTATTGCCAAAAAATTTAGTTTTTTTAAACCCAGATTACTATTGCAGTATTCCAAGCTTGTATTCACACTAAAAAATGAAGCATAGGCCCCAGATGTAGGGTATTGCCAAAAATGGGTGTTTTTTAAACCCAGAAAATTATTGCAGTATTTCAAGATCGAATTTCACACTGACAAATGCTGCAAAGACCCCAAATGTAGAGTCTTGCAGAAAATGGGTGATTTTTTTAAACCCAGTAAATTATTGAAGTATTGCAAGCTTCTATTTCACACTGACAAATGTTGCAAAGGCACCAGATGTAGGATATTGCCAAAAATGGGTTTATTATTGCAGTATTTCAAGCTTGGACTTGAATGTCACAAATGCACATATGCTGTGCTGGTGCACTGAGCTTGCATAAAATGGCCGCCGCCGTCCATCTAACTAACAGACAGATAAAAGGTTTTTTTCTGTATCACTGGGCTCAGGGCAGGGTAAAAAGATTGTGCACTGCACCCACAAAACTAAATCTATGTAGATTGCTGAGTTAACAAGCTTCTCCCACCAAATACTGATTGAGGGGTGCAATACACCTGCTTCCACAAAATATTGATTGAGGGGTGCCATATACCTGTTTCTGCCAAATACTGATTGAGGGGTGCTATATACCTGTTTCCACCAAATACTGATTGAGGGGTGTCATAGACCTTCTTCCACCAAATACTGAATGGGTGTGCTATATATCCGTTTTCACCAAATACTGATTGAGGAGTGCAATACACCTGTTTCTGCCAAACACTGATTGAGGGGTGCCATATACCTTCTTCCACTAAATACTGATTGAGGGGTGCTAGTGCTATATACCCTTTTCCACCAAATACTGATTGAGGGGTGCAATACACCTTTTTCCGCCAAATACTGATTGAGGGGTGCCATATACGGTACCTTCTTCCTCTAAATACTGATTGAGGGGTGCTATTGCTATACACCTACTTCCACAAAATACTGATTGAGGGGGGCCATATACCTATTTCCACCAAATACTGATTGAGGGGTGCTATATGCCTGTGTCCGCCAAATACTGATTAAGGGGTGCCATATGCCTGTTTCCGGCAAATACTGATTGGGGGGTGCCATATACCTGTTTCCACCAAATACTGATTGAGGGTTGCTATTACTATATACCTTCTTCCACCAAATACTGATTGAGGGGTGCAATACACCTCTTTCCGCCAAATACTGATTGAGGGGTGCCATATACGGTACCTTCTTCCTCTAAATACTTATTGAGGGGTGCAATTGCTATACACCTACTTCCACAAAATATTGATTGAGGGGTGCCATATACCTCTTTTGCCAAATACTGATTGAGGGGTGCTATATACCTTATTCCACTAAATAACGATTGAGGGGTGCTATTGCTATATATATGTTCTTCCACCAAATACCAATTGAGAGGTGCAATACACCTTTTTCCGCCAAATGCTGATTGAGGGGTGCCATATACCTTCTTCCACTAAATACTGATTGAGGGGTGCTATTGCTATATACCTTCTTCCACCAAATAATGATTGAGGGGTGCAATACACCTGCTTCCACAAAATACTGATTGAGGGGTGCCATATACCTGTTTCCGCCAAATATTGATTGAGGGGTCCTATATACCTGTTTCAGCCAAATACTAATTGAGGGGTGCCATATACCTTCTTCCACAAATACTGCTCTTCTCTACGGACTTAGGCAGAAGGTAATTTAGAAAATAACAGGCAGAGGAAGAGGCAGTCCGTATTGCAGGGATTGTAGGGGTCGGGTAGGTGCACCAGGCCGGAGTGGGAAGTGGGAAGTTAGAGAAGGCGCGTGCGATAACTTCAAAGGGCACACCAAAGTTGGTTGAGTGGCTCACTCAGCCTTCCGCTACTGCACCCTCCTCATCCTCTGTATCTGCACCATCCTCACTCTCTGCTGTGTGCACCCCCAAAGACACCACCACCACCATAGCCCCTCCACTCGAGTCAGAGGAATTATTTTCCCATCCATTCCCAGACCTTACCGATGCACAGCCATTATTGGCATAGGATGAGGAAGAGGCTGCTACCCAGCGGTCTGACAACAGTACCCAGATCCGCCCAAGGAGGTCGGTCCCCGCTGTTGCTGCCTACTCCGTGATCTCTAATGTCAGTGGTGCTGAAGGTGACAATGATGACGTGTCGATGGACGTCACATGGGTGTCAACAAGAGAGGAAGAGGAGGGGAGTTCAAAGGGAGAAACGGAGCAGCAGATAGGGAGGAGAAGGAGGAGAAGCAGGCAGAACTCACAGTGAACAGGAGGCAAAAAGCAGACTGCAAATGTATCTCTAGCGAGCCATCCACCATGCACGGTCACATCTTACGCTCCCAGGACGCCGCAAATATCTCTGTAGTGTGGGCTTTTTTTAACGTGTCAGCTGCTGACAATAGTGTTGCCATCTGCAAACTGTGCTGTCAGCGCATAGGTCGCAGTAAGCCCAACACTTACCTATGGACGACCTCCTTAAGAAGGCACCTGGCCTCCCATCACCGAGCCCAGTGTGAGCAACGCTGTCAGAACCCACAAAGCCACACTTCCGGCGCTCCACGTCCTGCCTCTTCTCCTCCCATTTGTCCTCCACTCCACCTTCCGCCGTGCCGTTGTCATGTTCATCTGGCACAAGGCAGGCTTCCGTGGCCCAAATGTTTGAGTGTAAAAAAATGATGACACTGGCTAATCCTCTTGCCAAACGGCTGACCGCTGGCTTGTCAGAACTGCTGGCCCGCCAACTACTGCCATATAAATTGGTGGACTCAGAGGCTTTTAGAAAATTTGTGGCCATTGGTACACCACAATGGAAGGGCCCCAGGAAGGAAATATTTATCCCAGAAGGGCATCCCTGAACTATATGGCCACGTTCAGAGGCAAGTTAATATATTTCTGGCACACAGTGTTGGTGCCAAGATACATCTGACCACAGACACGTGGTCTAGCAAACACGGGCAGGGAAGGTACATAACTTTTACTGCCCACTGGTTGAACCTTCTGATGGCCGTCAAGCATGTAACCCGTGGCACCTGTGTAGATTTCATGCAGGCCTGCCTCTTCTTCTCCTCCTCCTACTCCATCCTCTGTCTCCTCCTTGGCTGACTCCTCCTTTTCCACTGCTACCGCCTCTTCCGCTGCACCCCCCAAGCGCCCAAGAACCTATTCGACGTGCCAAGTTAGGCTTTGCCATGCTGTGCTGTGGCTGTTGTGCCTGGGAGCCAAGAGTCATATTGGTCATGCACTCTTTTCAGCTCTGCGGTCACAGGCAGATCAGTGGCTAACCCCGCTCAATTTGACAGTTGGTAAATGGGTGTGGGACAACGGTACCAATCTGCTGAGCTCGCTTAAACAGGGCAAAATGACACAAATGCTGTGCATGGCACACATCCTGAACTTCGTCATACAGGGATTCGTTGCCAAATACCCCGGGGTCCAGGACATCTTGTGGCAGGCCAGGAGGAAAATCTCTGGCAACTTTAGAAGATCTTACACGGCCATAGCTCGCCTTGCTGACGTTCAGCGGCGACACCATTTGCCCGTCAGATGTCTGATTTGTGACTTCCCGACGTGCTAGAACTCCACCTTGTATATGTGACATCAGTGTGATTGTACCTTACGCCTTCTTTCTGGAGCGTGCATTGCATCGTGTCATTGATCAGGCCATCGAGGAGCAGGAGCTGGAAGGTGAGGAAGTCGCTATGCTAAATGAATTCCCAGGGGGGGGGGCTACTCCATCTGAGACAAGTCAGCAGGAGTCTGAAGAGGAGTCAGAGGAGGATGGTGCCTCGGGGGAGGAGGAGAAAGAAAAGCAGGCTTTAAACTTTTCAGGGATCCCTGGTGTTGTCAGTGGATGGGGGGAGGAGACCGAGGACGACATTCTCCTGGGCGATGAGCAGGAGCCAGGGCGCTCCACCGCTTCCAATTTAGTGCAAATGGGGGCTTTCATGCTCCAGTGTTTGAAGAGGGACCCCCATATAAAAAGCATAAAGGGCAAGGACCAGTACTGAGTGGCAACGTACTTAGACCCCCAATACAAACACAAAAAGGCGGACATGTTACCAGCATCACAGAGGGCTGGAAGAATGCAGCATTTCCAGGCCTTGCTGCCAGAGATGCTGCATTCTGCTGTTGCGGGCACTGGCAGAGGGTATTTTCACCCACAGAGAAACAGTTGCGGGTACCAATCCTACAGCACCTGCAAGAAGAGAGCGGTTTGAAGATGTGTTGGTCACTTTGGATATGAGATCATTCTTGCAGCCAACCCATCGACAGCCGCCCTCTGGATTCAGCCTCAGGGAACGCCTACACCGACAGGTGTCCGACTACATCAGGTTAACGTCCGATGTGGACATTCTGAGAAGCAAGGAACCCCTTTACTGGGTGTGCAGGCTTGACCTGTGGCCAGAGCTGGAACAGTTTGCCATGCAACTCTTGGCTTGCCCCTCGTAGAGTGCCCTGTCCGAAAGGACGTTCAGCGCAGCAGGGGGGATCGTGACCGATAAGCGCACTTGCCTAGCTCACGACAGTGTGGACTACCTCACATTTCTAAAACTGAATGAGGCATGGATCTCGGAGGAATTCAACACCTGTGATGACCACGTTTAATTGAATTTCCTCATGCCAGCCCACACATATCCACCACCACTCAGAGCAAAGAGTGGTCCCTGTCTTATGTAAATACAGCGGCATAAAAGGCCTTTTCTGTCCGGTGAATGCCTAATATTTGGGGCCTCTACTCCACTGGCCTGCAGTAAAATTGGTATTTAACGACCATCTCATATACCTCCAGCAACATAATCACTTGATCTTTTCTGTACAGTGAATGCCTAATTGTTGTGGCCTCCGAGGAATTCAACACCTGTGACGACCACGTGTTATTGAATTTCACCTATTATCATTTGGGGCTTATTCAAGAGGGGGGATTTTGTTAGCCATGTTTTTAATCCAATTTTATATTTTTAGTTCTTTTAAATATATGTATTTGACATGAATTTGTACTGGTCTGCAGTAAAATGTATATCCAATGACCGTCTAATATAGCTCCAGCCACTTAATTACTTGATTTTTTCTGTCCGGTCAATGCCTAATGTTTGGAGCCTGTACTCCACTGGCCTGCAGTAAAATTGATATCCAATGACCGTCTAATATACCTACAGCCACATAATCACTTGATCTTTTCTGTCCAGTGAATGCCTAATGTTTGGGGCCTGTACTCCACTTGCCTGCAGTAAAATTGATATCCAATGACCATCTAATATACCTCCAGCCACATGATCACTTAATCTTTTCTGTACGGCGAATGCCTAATTTTTAGGCCCCATACTCCCGTGGCCTAAAATAAAAAATTTCTAGGCTCCAGCAGGGCACATTTTTGAGAATTTCCTTTGAGGACTCATAAAAATGGCCCATGATTAAAATACATGTTTTTTGTGGGAAATGTTGTCATTGATCCCCCTCTAGTACAGATGTAGTAGAGTTAACACACATGCTTTATGAGATGTGTTATCTAAACTAAATGTGTTAAGCAAACACATTTAATTGCTTATCAATGGCTTTTGTTTCAAGATAACGTGATGAGTTAAGAAATTGGAGTTAAGAGTTTGTGTGTTAACCCTGCTACATCTGTATGTCACTGTCCATGTTGTGGGACTACACTACGTGCAGAATTATTAGGCAAATTAGTATTTTGACCACATCATCCTCTTTATGCATGTTGTCTTACTCCAAGCTGTATAGGCTCGAAAGCCTACTACCAATTAAGCATATTAGGTGATGTGCATCTCTGTAATGAGAAGGGGTCTAATGACATCAACACCCTATATCAGGTGTGCATAATTATTAGGCAACTTCCTTTCCTTTGGCAAAATGGGTCAAAAGAAGGACTTGACAGGCTCAGAAAAGTCAAAAATAGTGAGATATCTTGCAGAGGGATGCAGCACTCTTAAAATTGCAAAGCTTCTGAAGCGTGATCATCGAACAATCAAGCGTTTCATTCAAAATAGTCAACAGGGTCGCAAGAAGCGTGTGGAAAAACCAAGGCGCAAAATAACTGCCCATGAACTGAGAAAAGTCAAGCGTGCAGCTGCCAAGATGCCACTTGCCACCAGTTTGGCCATATTTCAGAGCTGCAACATCACTGGAGTGCCCAAAAGCACAAGGTGTGCAATACTCAGAGACATGGCCAAGGTAAGAAAGGCTGAAAGACGACCACCACTGAACAAGACACACAAGCTAAAAAGTCAATACTGGGCCAAGAAATATCTCAAGACTGGTTTTTCTAAGGTTTTATGGACTGATGAAATGAGAGTGAGTCTTGATGGGCCAGATGGCTGGATTGGTAAAGGGCAGAGAGCTCCAGTCCGACTCAGACGCCAGCAAGGTGGAGGTGGAGTACTAGTTTGGGCTGGTATCATCAAAGATGAGCTTGTGGGGCCTTTTTGGGTTGAGGATGGAGTCAAGCTCAACTCCCAGTCCTACTGCCAGTTTCTGGAAGACACCTTCTTCAAGCAGTGGTACAGGAAGAAGTCTGCAAGGTAAGAAAAACATGATTTTCATGCAGGACAATGCTCCATCACACGCGTCCAAGTACTCCACAACGTGGCTGGCAAGAAAGGGTATAAAAGAAGAAAATCTAATGACATGGCCTCCTTGTTCACCTGATCTGAACCCCATTGAGAACCTGTGGTCCATCATCAAATGTGATATTTACAAGGAGGGAAAACAGTACACCTCTCTGAACAGTGTCTGGGAGGCTGTGGTTGCTTCTGCACGCAATGTTGATGGTGAACAGATCAAAACACTGACAGAATCCATGGATGGCAGGCTTTTGAGTGTCCTTGCAAAGAA
The DNA here is from genome assembly GCF_014858855.1 of Bufo gargarizans. Taxonomy (NCBI): domain Eukaryota; kingdom Metazoa; phylum Chordata; class Amphibia; order Anura; family Bufonidae; genus Bufo; species Bufo gargarizans. The sequence goes on along the minus strand of NC_058080.1, from coordinate 461,302,918 downwards.
AGGTGGCTATATTGGTCACTGATTTGTTTTTGTTTTGTTTTTGAATGTCAGAAATGTATATTTGTGAATGTTGAGATGTTATATTGGTTTCACTGGTAATAATAAATAATTGAAATGGGTATATATTTGTTTTTTGTTAAGTTGCCTAATAATTATGTACAGTAATAGTCACCTGCACACACAGATATCCCCCTAAAATAGCTAAAACTAAAAACAAACTAAAAACTACTTCCAAAAATATTCAGCTTTGATATTAATGAGTTTTTTGGGTTCATTGAGAACATGGTTGTTGTTCAATAATAAAATTAATCCTCAAAAATACAACTTGCCTAATAATTCTGCACTCCCTGTATTTGTGCACTTCTAGTAAGTATTTGGTGGCTGCAAATATGACTTGAAGGTTTTTCAGGTTCGCCTGCCATTAAAAAGAATGGGGCCCACCGCAAACATTTGATCACGTTCCTGCGATCGCATTCGCGAATCATCCCAGCCGATGTTCGTCCATCACTAGCCCCAGTATTAAAACAGTGCCCCCAGTAAGCCCCTCTAGTGCCCTGTTTGCTCCCCAAGTGGATGAGAGCATTTAAAAAAATACCCAGTCCCATTCCATACCATCATCTGCAGTGCATGCCACAGGCTTCTTCAGCCCTGCAGCCTGAGACGCCTGCTTCCTGATCCAGACAGTTGCACAGGCTGTTACAATTATGTCACTTTACAACCACCTGTGCTATTCATACACTGCGAATGGCAAGGCAGAGAGCCATTGGCTCCTGTACCACCCTGCAATATTCAATGGTATCACCATCTTGAAGACAACAATATAGTTGAATTCATGAGGGCATCTGCAAACACTGACCTGGTACACAAGTACCTGACACTCTCAGGATTAATTAATGCTGGGAGCATTGTATCATTATATACCTGAATGGTGGTGGTAGAGGATCTGTGCGGCCCCCAGGGCATCAGCCCACTGAGAGATTTCCTAGTAGGGTCTATGATCATGGCACTCCATAAAATAATAGTGCAAAGTCCCAAAAAAATGCATGTTATACATAGGAGCACCACAGACATAGTCAACACAAAAATTACACACAAAGCCATTGAACATAGTGTGCAATAGTTCATAGAACTATGTTTATTACAAAAATCACAGATTGCCAGCTTGTGGGGATTGACACAGGTAGGGGGCATCCCAGACTTAACAGGGGAACGGCTATGTGTATTCAAACTCTCAATTCCGACTTGTCTTTAATCTTCAAGCATCACCCATGTTATCAGCCCCCATGATCCCATTTCTGCTCCGACCTGAATCAGGAAATAGTTCTGAGATATGGAATAAGCTGAGTGACCATTCATTGGAGTCTATTTTGCCGATATTGAAGAGTGGGGATGGGCTTGTGAGATTTTGTGCTGGGGGTTGGAGAAACTGCTCAAAGTTCAATCACCTTCCCAGAAGCTGGTCTCCTTGCTATACAATGCATTGCTAACAACTAAAAGACGGAAGGTACCGGCCTACATCAGGACATGGAAAAGAGAACTTGATAGATCTTTTTTGGAAAAGGATATAGCAACTATACTCCTTAGGCCTCATGATTTCTCAAGATGTGTTAGAACTATAATGGCTCCCCAATACTTCATGGATCCCTTCCAAAAAAGATCTTCCTACACATCTACTACAGGCGGCTAGAATGCTTATGCCCCTGAGGTGGCTAAGCAAGGATCCCCCCACAGTACAGACGTGGATTGAGAAAGTAGATACGATGTGTAGGCTTGAGGAGTTGGCCAGCTGGGAACAAAGAACACACCCATCATATTCTAAATTGTGGCAACCTTGGAAAATATTCAGGTCTAGCAACCAGTCTACATAAAAAGAAACCAGATCCTGATGTGGCCCGGTCCCCGTCTTCAGAGGTCTAGGGGAGGGGTCCTCGTGCAGTCTTAAAGTATTTGGTTCACACATGGCCATTCCTTGACTGGAAGGATTTTTGTGTACCATGGACGGTTTATATACAAAATGGGTGTAACTACTCAACCTAGCTTTAACGTGAAATCACCCTTGTGACATTCACCACTATTACTTTTATTATTGTTTATGTTTACTCATTTATCTGAATATTTAACCATTTATTTATCCTTATTTATATAATTATTCTTATATTGTACGTTATTGTATTTTACTTGAATGTCCCTCTCTTCACCAGTGCTTATTTGCAGATGTCACACTCTCAATTTTGTCAATATGATGTATGATTCGTGCATTGTAATGTGCATGTGCAATCAAAGTGTTTATGCTATATTGTACAATAAAAAAGATTTACACGGAACATAGTGTGCAATAGTTCAGTATGACCATGATATAGTGTTGTCCAAAGTGTCTCATATAAAATTGTGCCATATATAGTACCCCTTCAAGGCTCTATTTAAAATTATATCTTATAGGCTTATAGGCCATACATGTTCCTCTGGAATTCTGGGAAGAAGGAATGCAAATGAGCTCTTAGAAAGCTCTGCTTCTGATGCCACCAGATGTAAGGCAGCTATCCTATAAGTTAATGTTTGATCCTTTAACTACAGATGTAGCAACGCTGCCGCTCCTATTACAATTGCGAAAGCGAAGAACGATAACGCAAGTAAAAATAGAAACTAAAAAATCAGAATGCAATTTACCTCTGTAACCAGCAGATGGCGCATATAACTATTACATTCTAAGATTTTAACATACCTACAGACATTTTACAATGGCCACACTAGCACTTCAACTATTTTTAAATCTATCATTAATTTATTTTATAAACTATTAGTCAAATTTTATAGTTTTTTTATCCTACCATTTATAATTATTTTATTAAAGTTATTTTTATTTAAATACCTATTTATAACACAACACAAATAAACACACAGGCTATATGCCAAAAGCCGGGTATAATGCAAGCCAGCACCTATTCATAAAACAGGTAACCTTACAATGGCAGCCTGGTGCACTATGTGACATTTAAAACCATCTCTCATCTAAATGAGAGTCAGTAAGTCTCAAAGTTGCCTAAGAGCTCTTGGATAGCTTGGGGGACCCATACACCTAAATCTTTATCATTAGGGTGACAAAATTATAATTTTTTATTTTATTTTATTTTAATTTTTTTATTGCTAGCTAATTCTTCTGCTTAGAAAGGCTGCATAAAAATGTACTGCTTTCTAATTGTTCTAATGTATATTTAATAACCCTTCTATACTGTTTTGTTATGTAAACTAATTTGCATAAATATGAAAGCCATAGCACATGTGAAAGACATAGTCTTATTGCCCTATATTATGCAGATTAGCCTACTTTCCATCATGAACAGCGCCATCTATTGGATACATAGTCTTTTGTCCTACAGTCTGCAGACAGCTGTGAAAGGGTGCTTTCCCCTCGTCAGTGCAGAGCAAAGAATACTGGCTTAACTCGGTAAGAGGGGTAGTCAGGATTTGGGAGGTACTTTCTCTCCTTATGGAGAGTGCCTTAATCTGTGTGAGGAGGCTTATAGATCATACATGCTCCTCTGGAATTCTAGAATAGAATGTATGCAAATGAGCTCTTAGTAAGCTCTGCCATAAAGGGTGCCACTATATGGCCTATACAAAATGATGCCCCAAATATGCCACATATAAAATCATTCTATAAAAGAAGTGTCCCCAATGAGCATCATGTGAGTTGCAAAAGTATATCATTTTAACAGTGCCCCTCATAGATGTACTTACTGTTGTTGCCCGAGGCATAGCTAAATGCTCATGGTGCAGAATTTCAACTTGGGGTCTTATGGACAACATGAAACTACAGTGGCATCTGGGAGATGTATAAATCACAAAATCCTCTGGGTATACAATGCATTTGAAAAGTTCTCAGACTTATTCACTTTTTTTTTCTTTTTATTATGTGTCAGCCTTGGGCTGAGATAAAGTTTGTCATATCAATCTGTACTCAATATCCCACAATGTGAAAAGTGAGATTATTGCAAATTTATTAAAAAGAAAAAACTTAAATTTTGTATGGACAGAAGTATTTAGAACATTTGGTATGACACTTCAAATTTAGCTGAGGGCCTCCCATTTCTCTTAATCATCGTTTGAGATTTTTCAGCACCCTGATTGAAATTAGAGGTAAAAAAAAAAAAAAGCTGATTCGACATGATTTGGAAAGACAAAATCCTGTCTATATAAGGTCTCACAGCTGTCAATGCATATCAGAGTAAAAACCAAGCCATAAGGATGAAGGAACTGCCTATAGAGCTCAGAGACAGTATTGTGTTAAACCACAGATCTGGAGCACCATACACATTTTTTCTGCTGCACTGAAGGTTCCTAAGAGTACAGTGGCCTTCATAATTCTTAAATAGAAGATGTTTGGAAAAACCAGGACTCTTCCTAGAGCTGGCCACTCCACTAAAGTAAGTAATCGGGGTGCCTTGGAAAGAGAGGTGACCAAGAATTCAATGGTCACTCTGGCTGAGCTACAAAGATCCCGTGTAAAGATGGGAGAAACTTCCAGTAGGTCAAGACAAGAAAATCCACCTGGAGATGAAAAAAGGCGCCTAAAAGACTCAGACTGTGAGAAATAAGATTCTTTGGTCTGATGAAACCAAGATTTAACTTTTTGGTCTCAATTCCAAGTGTCAGGTCTGAAGGAAACCAGTCACAAGGAGACTGGTCAGGGTTGGCTAAATGAAGAAAAGTATATTGATATTCCTATTTAAAAAAAATCCTGACCGAGATTGGACTGAAGATTCACATTCCAAACAAGACAATGACCCTAAACAGCCCTAACCTAAACCCAATAGAACATCGGTTTCCATCCAACGTAACAGAGCTTAAAAGGGCCTGCAGACAAGAATTGCCAACAATTGAGGCAGTAAAACATGTGATTACATTATTGCGTACTCAAGCATGGAGTCATGGGCAATGCAATGATGTAGATGACGGGTAGGGGCATTAACATTATAATTATGAATATCTCATATATATATGAAAATGAGTTTCTGTCTGTCTGGACGTCTGTCTGTCTGGATGTCTGTCTGTTCTTTATGCGCGACCAAACGACTAGACCGATCTTCACCAAATTTGGCACACAGGTACATTAGGTGTCCGGGAAGGTTTTAGACCTGATCTCTGCTCTCTAGGACATACCATTCTTAGACATATTCCCCAAAAATGACCTTCATTAGCCAATAGAGATGTCGCGAACATAAAATTTTCCGTTCGCGAACGCGAGTTTGTGCAAATGTTCGCGAACGTGCGAACCGCCATTGACTTCTATAGGCAGGCGAATTTTAAAACCCACAGGGACTCTTTCTGGCCACAATAGTGATGGAAAAGTTGTTTCAAGGGGACTAACACCTGGACTGTGGCATGCCGGAGGGGGATCCATGGCAAAACTCCCATGGAAAATTACATAGTTGACGCAGAGTTGGATTTTAATCCATAAAGGGCATAAATCACCTAACAATCCAATTTTTTTTTTGAACAACGTGGGTTAAAACATCCAGTGTGTGTATACGATCAGGTAGTGTAAGGGTTACACCCGCTTCACAGACATTGACAAACCAAACTCCCCTTTTAATGCACCGCAAACCACCGCAAACAGTCCATTTGCCCAACCGCAAACTTCCCATTTTCACAAGGTTGGATACCAAGCTAGCCATGTCCCGTTGATGTCATTGAAGGTTTCTTCCTCCACCCAGCCACATACAACACCAAGGGTCCCGAAAAGGTGAGTTGAATAGATTTCTCGAATGGGGAGATGGTTAAAAAAAACGCTGGCTCCCTCCCCTTTGTTTGAATCCACGGTCACTGGGTCTGTGCCGTGCAATTTACTGTCACACCCGATATGAGTGCTATTTTTTATGATTCTCTCTTCTCATTAGTTTAATCCCTGTTACGTCCCCAATCTGGGGTCCATTTATTAAATAGATTTTTCGAACGGGGAGATAGTTAAAAAATTGCTGGCTCCCTCCCCTTTGTTTGAATCCACGCCACGGTCACTGCGCCTGTGCCGTGCAATTTACTGTCACACCCGATATGAGTGCTATTTTCTGTAGTACTATTCTCATCAGTTAAATCCCTGTTACGTCCCATATCAGGGTGGGATTGCCTTTTGTGAAAAAAAATTTAGGCCGGGTACCTTCGACTGCCTTCACAGTGACAGACCAAACTCTGATACACCAAACTGAATTGTTTTTAGGAACCGGGAGATTAAAAAAGCAGCTTGGTGGGTCCTCTTACTCCCAAGTTGGGGCACTGTGTGTGCACGGAGCAATGTGCTGTGACACCCTATATGAGTGGTGTCTTAACTAGTACTATTCCTATCAGTTTAATCCCTGTTACGTCCCCTATCCGGGGACGTGTGTCGAATTGATTAACCATTGTCGAATTAACAAACCATTACGACATCCTGGAATAATTTAGTTCTGAGCTTTGTACTTGATTTGTATTGGAATTGATGGGGATTTTTTAAATTGTCTGCATTATTTCTAATAAACTATTAGGAGACTTTATTATGATTTTTTTATTTTATGTATTAAAAACCCACCCATACAACTTAAGAAAATAAATACAAAAATTGAATTTTTTTCTATGAAAAAACTTCCAGCTGTCCCGATCCCTTTTGGTCTGATCATAATCAAGCAATGGCCTTGGCATCTGGGGTGTGGCAACTTTGCCAACACACTCAGAGGTGATTATCGCTTCATTGTGATACGCAAGTCCCTTCACCACAACAAGATAACGATCACGAAAGGGGAATTGACACTTGTATGTGCCTTTTTTTTTTGTTTTGTTTTTGCAGCCACAGTGCAGCACCAGAGGCCCGAAAAATTTGGCATGTACACATGCCTGAAAAACAATGTTATTTTTGCAGCCGCTGTTGTAGCAGCGGCCGGAAAAATTGATGTTTTCAAGGCAGAAAGGTGACTAAAACATTGCGGCTTGAACCCTAGTTGGTGGCAGAGAATTCACAAAAGTCATCCGGTATGCAGACATTAAATACAGCAGCGTGGGGACCATTTTGAGGCCAAGGCATGTCATCAGGCTTTTTGTTAGTTAAACGTATCCCATACTGTCAGTCCCTTCGGGATCCATGCCTCATTCATCTTAATGAAGGTGATGTAATCAACACTTTTTTGACCAAGGTGACTTCTTTTGTCAGTGACAATGCCTCCTGCTGCACTGAAGGTCCTTTCTGACAGGACACTTGAAGCGGGCAGGCCAGAAGTTCTATCGCAAACTGGGATAGCTCAGGCCACAGGTCAAGCCTGCACACCCAGTAGTCAAGGGGTTCATCGCTCCTCAGAGTGTCGATATCTGCAGTTAAGGCGAGGTAGTCTGCCACCTGTCGGTCGAGTCGTTCTCTAAGGCTTGATCCCGAAGGGCTGTGGCGATGTGTAGGACTGAAAAAGCTCTGCATGTCCTCCATCAACAACACATCTGTAAAGCGTCCTGTCTTTGCCGCCATGGTCGTGGTAGGAGGAGGATTACTTTCACCTCTTCCCCAGTTAGATTCCCGTTGTGCTGTGACATCACCCTTATAAACTGTGTAAAGCATATTTTTTTGTTTGGTTTTGAACTGCTGCATCCTTTCTGACTTCCGGTAATTTGGTAACATTTCCGCCACTTTCTGCTTATACCGGGGGTCTAGTAGCGTGGCCACCCAGTACAGGTCGTTCTCCTTCATCCTTTTTATACGAGGGTCCCTCAACAGACATGACGGCATGAAAGACCCCATTTGCACAAGGTTGGATGCCGAGCTACTCATTTCCCGTTCCTCCTCCTCACTGATGTCATTGACGGTCTGTTCTTCCCCCCAGCCACGTACAACACCACGGGTCCCAGATAGGTGACAACAACGAGCACCCTGGGATGCCTGCTGTGGTTGGTCTTCCTCCTCCTCAAAGCCACATTCCTCCTCTGACTCCTCTTCCTCATACTCCTCTTGCAGCGTTGCCGCAGGTCCGGCAAGCGATGATGACAAGGCTGTTTCTGGTGGTGATGGTGACCACAACTCTTCCTCTTCACGCTCATCTACAGCCTGATCCAGAACTCTTCACAGGGCACGCTCCAGGAAGAAAACAAATGGGATGAGGTCGCTGATGGTGCCTTCGGTGCGACTGACTAGGTTTGTCACCTCCTCAAAAGGACGCATGTGCCTACAGGCATTGCGCATCAGCGTCCAGTAACGTGGCAAAAAAATTCCCAGCTCTGCAGAGGCTGTCCTAGCACCCCGGTCATACAAATACTCATTGACGGCTTTTTCTTGTTGGAGCAGGCGGTCGAACATTAGGAGTGTTGAATTCCAACGTGTCGGGCTGTCGCAAATCAAGCGCCTCACTGGCATATTGTTTCGGCGCTGAATGTCTGAAAAGTGCGCCATGGCCGTGTAGGAACGCCTGAAATGGCCACACACCTTCCTGGCCTGCTTGAGGACGTCCTGTAAGCCTGAGTACTTAGACACAAAGCGTTGTACGATGAGATTCAACACATGTCCCATGCACGGCACATGTGACACCTTGCCCAAATTCAATGCCGCCAACAAATTGCTTCCATTGTCACACACCACTTTCCCGATCTCCAGTTGGTGCGGGGTCAGCCACTGATCCACCTGTGCGTTCAGGGCGGACAGGAGTGCTGGTCCGGTGTGGCTCTCTGCTTTCAGGCAAGTCAACCCCAAGACAGCGTGACACTGTCGTATCCGGGATGTGGAATAGCCCCTGGGGAGCTGTGGGAGTTCAGTTGCTGTGCAGCCAGACGCCGCAGCAGAAGAGGAATCAGCCGAGGAGGTTATGGAAGAGGATGGAGTAGGAGGAGTAGAGGAGGTGGCAGTAGGCCTGCCTGCAAGTCATGGCATTGTCACCAACTCCACTGCAGAGCCACGCACCCCATGCTTGGCAACCGTCAGCAGGTTGACCCAATGCGCAGTGTAGGTGATATACCTGCCCTGACCGTGCTTTGCAAACCAGGTATCAGTGGTCAGATGGACCCTTGCCCCAACACTGTATGCCAGAGATGCCATGACTTCCTTTTCAATCACTAAGTAGAGGTTTGGGATTGCCTTATTAGAAAAAGAAAATCGTCCGGGTACCTTCCACTGTGGTGTCCCAATGGCGACAAATTTTTTGAAGGCCTCAGACTCCACCAGCTGGTATGGTAAAAGCTGGTGGGCTAAGAGTTCCGTCAAGCCAGCTGTCAGACGCCGGGCAAGGGGGTGACTCTGTGACATTGGCTTCTTATGCTCAAACATTTCCTTTACAGACACCTGACTGTGGGCAGATGAGATGGAACTGCTCAAGGTGAGAGGCGGAGTGGCGGGTGGTTGAGAGGGGGCAAGGAGGACAGCAGTGGTTGACGTGGCTGAAGATGCTGGACCAGGAAGAGGATGGTGGCTTTGAGCTTGTGTGCTGCTTCTACTCGTCATCATGTGTTGATCCCATAGGCGTTTGTGATGTGCGATCATGTGCCTTCGCAAAGCAGTTATACCTAGGTGGGTGTTAGATTTCCCACGACTCAGTTTCTTTTGGCACAGGTTGCAAATGGCATCGCTGTTGTCAGAGGCAGACACACAATAAAATGCCACACTGCTGAGCTTTGCAATGACGGCATTCTGGTGGTGGCAACAGCATGCGTTGATTGGCGTGCTGTCTGGCTGACCCTGGGTGCCGATACATGCTGTCTGACTGTGCCACTAGGTCCTTGCGACGACCTCCCCCTGCTTCCAACTCGTCTCCTCCTTCTCTCTGTCTCTCCTTCTGAACTTTCCCCCTCTTCTTCTTCTTCTCTTCGAGCAGGCACCCACGTGGCATCCACGGACACATCGTCATCATCAACCACTTCTTGTATCTGACACCTCAGCAAAGGAAGCAGCAGCGGGTACAACATCATCATGATCATCACACTGTACGTCCATGTGTGTAATGCTGCCTGACTGAGATATATCCCTGTTATCTACATCCCCTGGCAATAATGGTTGCGCATCACTAATTTCATCCAACTGATGTGTAAATAACTCCTCTGAGGGATCAAGTGAAGTGGCTGTGGTGGTAGTGGTGGTGGTGGCGGCGGGGGGGAGAGTGGCAACTTGAGAGCAGGTGACCAAAGCTGAGCTGGAGGAGGATGGTGCGTCAAGGTTCTTTGCGGAAGCTGTTGAAGATTGGGTGTCCTATGTAAGCCAGTCAACTATTTTCTCCGAATTTTTTGGGTTCAGGGTACGTGGCCTCTGAACACTGGGCATTATTCCAGGGCCAGAGGAAATCACAGCACCACGACCCTGCAGCGTGGCCTGCTTCTGCCTGTCATTTTTTATTAGATAAGTGTTACTATGCATGCAAGGTACTGTGCCACCCTATATAAGTGGTGGGCAGTGGGCACAGTACAGTCTGTGTGGGCCTGACACACACAGGCTTGCAAATGTGATTATATCACAGAAAAATTTTCAATAGAATTTTTTTATCTGCAAGGTATTTGAGTGAATGACACCCTGTAACGGTATGAGTGCAGGCCTAGCCACTAGCCAGTGGGCACAATACAGAATGTGTTGGCCTGACACACACGAGCTTGCAAATGTGATTAGATCACAGAAAAATTTTCAATATAATTTTTTTTTCCTGCAAGGTATTTGGGGAATGACACCCTGTAACGGTATGAGTGCAGGCCTAGCCACTAGCCAGTGGGCACAATACAGTATGTGTGGGCCTGACACACACGGGCTTGCAAATGTAATTAGATCACAGAAAAATTTTCAATAGAATACTTTTTTTTTTCAAGGTATTTGGATGAATGACACCCTGTAACAGTATGAGTGCAGGCCTAGCCACTAGCCAGTGGGCACAATACAGAATGTGTGGGCCTGACGCACACGGGCTTGTAAATGTGATTAGATCACAGAAAATGTTTAAATAAAAAAAAACATTCTGCACTGTATTTGAGTGAATGACACCCTGTAACGGTATGAGTGGAGGCCTAGCCACTAGCCAGTGGCCATTTTTTTCTGCAAGGTATTTGGGTGAATGACACCCTGTAACGGTATGAGTGCAGGCCTAGCCACTAGCAAGTGGGTACAATACAGTATGTGTTGGCCTGACACACACGGGCTTGCAAATGTGATTAGATCACAGAAAAAATTTAAATTGAATTATTTTTTTCTGCAAGGTATTTGAGTGAATGACACCCTGTAACGGTATGAGTGCAGGCCTAGCCACTAGCAGTATACAGTATGTGTGGGCCTGACACACACGGGCTTGCAAATGTGATTATGTCACCGAAAAATATTAAATATAATTTTTTTTTATCTGCAAGGTATTTTCTGTCACACCCTGTATGAATGGTGTGCACGTGCTGTCTATGACTGAGCCTGCAGCCTCTCACACACGGGCAGCCAGGCAACTGCTATATATATATATATATATATATAAAAAAAAGCACACTGATGTACCAGCCCTGAAAATAGCTTTTTGGGGTGCTGTCAGGACGCTGTCCTTACAGCAGATGAGTCTGTGGACACAGAACAATGCCCTAGCTAATGCTTTCCCTATTGAATCAGCAGCAGCTACCCTCTGCCTCCTCTCACTGTGAATGTGCAACACGCCAGACCTGCAGGGTATAGCGAAGTGAGGTCACGGTTATGGGCAATCGAGGGTTGCTCACTGTATTGGAGAACCCTGGGCAGGCATGTGGCAGTGAAGGAGAGGTAGACACGGTTCCTCTGGGGCACGCTCTGTGTATAGGGACCAGGCCTGATGGTGGATGAGGTGCCCTGGATGTTACAGGTATTTTGAGTGCCTGGGGCAAGGTCCCTTTAAGGTTCGTGACGCCAGTGCCTTTGACGGTGGCACACCGGTTGATAGTTGGAATAAGTGAGGTACACAGGTGGTATAGTGAACCAAACGTTGCTTTACTAAACAGTCCAACTTTGTACATCAGATGGTAACACAGTCTTTTAGATCACAGCTTCACAAGTAGGCTTACTCCACAAAATAGCAGGTATTAATTATGTAAGATACTCAGAGGGTAAATCCACAATGCACTCAGAATCAGGTTGTACCTTTCCTCAGAAATAGCGTACACTGTTCTTTCTAGAACTCCTGTCTGGATTTCTATCCCAAGGCCCGGATGCCTGAATGGTGGCTTAAAGCCTTGGTATATATCTCTTCCTCTGGTATTAATTAAATCCTTGCTTTACTTTGTAATGCATCTGCCCATCAGGGTTACTTAGCTTAGCCTGTGATGTCCTTCCTTGTCTGGTGAAGGGCTGTGGGTTTCTCCCAGGAGGTTCTGTCCTGCAACTGGGGTGTCTCTACTGAGCTAACCCTAGCCTCAGGAGCTTCAGGTGGACGAAGTAACTCCTCTAGTCCCTTGGAATGAACTACCTCTCCCCTGTCTGGGCCTTCCTATATATCTAGGGCTCTCTGGCTCCCTCTAACGTCTGGGAGGCTAAACTACACCCTGACAGGCCTGACACCCAGATAATACAGGGGAAAACATGCACATGACATTCAATGCAATGAAACACATTAACCTGTGCAGTGCCCACCTTTACCTAGTGGGACACTACAAATGCGGTTTCCGAATGAATCTAAAATGGATGCTGTCCAGGAGGTGGGAGGGTCTGGGAGGGAGGGTCTGCTGCTGATTGGCTGGAATGTGTCTGCTGACTGTGAGGTACAGGGTCAAAGTTTACTCAATGATGATGTATAGGGGGCGGACCGAACATCACATATGTTCGCCCACAGCGGCGAACGCGAACAAGCTATGTTCACCGGGAACTATACGCCGGCGAAGAGTTCGGGACATCACTATTAGCCAATACAAGCCCCCAACTGCCATGCACACGGTCACATGTCCCTTATCAACCAATAAGAGCTCGAAGGCTTTTAGTCTTCACATACACACAGTTTTACCCCAGGTTTCCATAACAACCCAGCCATTTTTCTTTACTGCTATAGGTCATCTTTAGGCTAGGGCTACACGACGACAAGCACAGCTCAGCAGACAGTATCACACAATAGACTTAGATACACAACAGACAGTAACGTACAATATAGGATTAGATACACAGCTCAACAGACAGTATCACACATGATAGGATTAGATACACAGCTCAGCAGACAGTATCACACATGACAGGATTAGATACACAGCTCAGAAAGCAGTATCACACAGTATAGGATATTAGATACACAGCTCAACAGACAGTATCACACAAGATAGGATTAGATACACAGTTTAGCAGACAGTATCACACAGGATAGGATTAGATGCACAGCTCAGCAGACAGTATCACACAGGATAGGATTAGATACACAGCTCAGCAGACAGTATCACACAGGATAGGATTAGATACCCAGCTCAGCAGACAGTATCACACAGAATAGGATTAGATACATAGCTCAGCAGACAGTATCACAAATGATAGGATTAGATACACAGCTCAGCAGACAGTATCACACAAGGCACGATTAGATACATAGCTCAGCAGACAGTATCACACAACATAAGATTAGATACACAGCTCAGCAGACAGTATCACACAGGACATGATTAGATACACAGCTCAGCAGGCAGTTTCACACAGGATAGGATATTAGATACACAGCTCATCAGACAGTATCACACAGGATAGGATTAGATACACAGATCAGCAGACAGTATCATACACAGCTCAGCAAAAAGTATCACACAGGGTAGGATTAGATACACAGCTTAGAACACAGTATCACACAGGACAGGATTAGATGCACAGCTTAGCAGACAGTATCACACAACATAAGATTAGATACACAGCTCCACAGACAGTTTCACACAGGAAAGAATTAGATACATAGCATAGCAGACAGTATCACACAGGAAAGAATTAGATACATAGCTTAGCAGACAGTATGACACAGGATAGGATTAGATACACAGCTCAGCAGACAGTATCACACAGGATAGGAATAGATACACAGCTCAGCAGACAGTATCACACAGGATAGGATACTAGATACATAGCTCAGCAGACAGTATCACACAGGATAAGATTAGATACATAGCTCAGCAGACAGTATCACACAGGATAGGATTATATACACAGCTCAGCAGACAGTATCACACAGGATAGGATTAGATACATAGCTTAGCAGACAGTATCACACAGGATAAGATTAGATACATAGCTTAGCAGACAGTATCACACAGGATAAGATTAGATACACAGCTCAGCAGACAGTATCACACAGGATAAGATTAGATACATAGCTTAGCAGACAGTATCACACAGGATAGGATTAGATACACAGCTCAGCAGACAGTATCACACAGGATAAGATTAGATACACAGCTCAGCAGACAGTATCACATAGGATAGGATTAGATACACAGCTCAGCAGACAGTATCACACAGGATAAGATTAGATACATAGCTTAGCAGACAGTATCACACAGGATAGGATTAGATACACAGCTCAGCAGACAGTATCACACAGGATAGGATTAGATACATAGCTTAGCAGACAGTATCACACAGGATAAGATTAGATACATAGCTCAGCAGACAGTATCACACAGGATAGGATTAGATACATAGCTTAGCAGACAGTATCACACAGGATATGATTAGATACATAGCTTAGCAGACAGTATCACACAGGATAGGATTAGATATGCAGCTCAGCAGACAGTATTACACATGATAGGATTAGATACATAGCTCAGCAGACAGTATCACACAGGATAGGATTAGATACATAGCTTAGCAGACAGTATCACACAGGATAAGATTAGATACATAGCTTAGCAGACAGTATCACACAGGATAAGATTAGATACATAGCTTAGCAGACAGTATCACACAGGATAGGATTAGATATGCAGCTCAGCAGACAGTATCACCCATGTCGCAGCGACACCATAGCTTATCATTATAAAAATTGTTGAGACAAAATGTCATGCGACACATGTCCTCGTGTAGTCCTAGCATTAAAGGGGCAGGGTGCTGTGGAGGTCACTGTTAAAGAGGCGGGCACTGTGGAGGTCACTGTTAAGGGGCCAGGCTGCTGTGGAGGTCACTGTTAAAGGTGCAGACACTGTGGAGGTCACTGGTAAAGGGGCATGGGCCACTATTAAAGGGGCAACTGCTGTGTAGGTCACTGTTAAGTAAGCAGGGTACTGTGAGGTCACTGTTTACTGTGAGGTCACTGTTAATTAAGGCAGCGGGGTACTGAGGAGGTCACTGTCAAGGGAGTGGGTGCTGTTAAACTCACTGTTAAAGGGGTGGTCTGCTGTGAAGGTCAAAGTTGATGGGATGGGCTGCTGTGGAGGTCACATTTTAAAGTGGTGGGGCACTGTGGGGGGGGCAGTGTTAAGGGGTGGGGGACTGTGGAGGTGGGGTGCTATAAAGGTCACTGGTATGGGGGATAGTGTCGATATCTTTTAATGACACAGAAATATTAAATTAAATAGATTAAATATATCCGTGTGAAGCCGGGTCCTTCTGCTAGTCTCATATATATAAAAATGAGTTTAGGTCTGTCTGTCTGTCTGTCTAGATGTCCTTTATGCGCGACCAAACGACTGGACCGATCTTCATCAAATTTAGCACACAGGTACATCAGGTGTTCGGAAAGGTTAGCCAATAGAAGCATGCAAGTCTTTCTCTTCAAATCCCAACTACCATAAACACATTTTTACTCCAGGTTTCCATAACAACCTAGCCATTTTTCTTTACTGCTCAAAGGGGCGGGCACTGTGGAGGTAACTGTTATTAAATGGGCGGGCACTGTGGCGTTCACTGTTATTAAAGGGGCGGGCACTATGAAGGTCCCTGTTAAAGGGGCGGGTTACCTGTACGCCCTGTGTCCGGAAGAGGTTAAAGGGGAGGTTACTGTTCAATAGGCAGTCACTGTGAAAGTCACTATTAAATGGGCGGTCACTGTGAAAGTCACGGTTAAAGGGGAGGTCACTGTTAAAGGGGCGATCACTTTGAAGTCACTGTTAAAGGGGCGATTACTGTTAAAGGGGCAGTCATTGTGAAAGTCACTGTTAAAGAGGCGCCCACTGTGAAAGTCACTGTTAAAGGGGCGGTCACTGTGAAAGTCACTGTTAAAGGAGTGGTCACTGTAAAAGTCACTGTTAAAGGGGCGGTCACTGTGAAAGTCACTGTTAAAGGGGCAGTCACTGTACAAGTCACTGTTCGGTCACTGTTAAAGGGGCGGGCACTGTAAAGGTCACTGTTAAAGGGGCGGCCACTATGAAGGTCACTGTTAAAGGAGTGGTCAATGCTACAGGGGTGGTCACTGTTAAAGGAGCGGGGCACTGTGGAGCTCACTGTTAAAGGGGCGGGCACTGTGAAGGTCATTGTTAAAGGGGCTGGCACTGTGGAGGTCAATGTTAAGGGGGCGGCCACTGTGGAGGCCACTGTTAAAGGGGTAGGCACTGTGGAGTTCACTGTTATTAAAGGGGTGGGCACTGTGAAGGTCCCTGTTAAAGGTGCGGGCACTGTGAAAGTCACTGTTAAAGGGGCAGTCACTGTGAAAGTCATGGTTAAAGGGGAGGTCACTGTTAAAGGGGCGATCACTTTGAAAGTTACTGTTAAAGGGGCGGACACTAAGGTCATAGTGCCTGCCCTTTAATAACAGTGAACTCCACAGTGCCTGCGGGCACTGTGAAGGTCATTGTTAAAGGGGCTGGCACTGTGGAGGTCAATGCTAAAGGAACGGCCACTGTGGAGGTCACTGTTAAAGGGGCAGACACTGTGGAGGTAATTGTTAAAGGGGCGAGTACTGTAGAGGTCACTGTTATGGGGGAAACTTTTGATATCTTTTTATAACACATGGAAACATAAAATTAAATAGATGAAATATACCTGTGCGAAGTCGGGTCCTTCTGCTAGTCTCTTATATATATAAAAATGAGTTTCTGTCTGTTCATTATGCACGACCAAACGACTGCACCGATCGTCACCAAATTTGGCACACAGGTACATCAGGTGTCCGGGAAGATTTTAGACCGGGTCTCAACTCTCTAGGACGTACTGTTCCTGAGATATTCACAAAAAATAACCCACATTAGCCAATACAAGTAGGGATGAGCGAACTCGAACTGTATAGTTCGGGTTCGTACCGAATTTTGGGGTGTCCGTGGCACGGACCCGAACCCGGACATTTTCGTAAAAGTCCGGGTTCGGGTTCGGTGTTCGTCGCTTTCTTCGCGCTTTTGTGACGCTTTCTTGGCGCTTTTTGAAAGGCTGCAAAGCAGCCAATCAACAAGCGTCATACTACTTGCCCCAAGAGGCCATCACAGCCATGCCTACTATTGGCATGGCTGTGATTGGCCAGAGCACCATGTGACCCAGCCTCTATTTAAGCTGGAGTCACATAGCGCCGCCCGTCACTCTGCTCTGATTAGCGTAGGGAGAGGTTGCGGCTGCGACAGTAGGGCGAGATTAGGCAGATTAACTCCTCCAAAGGACTTGATTAACTGATCGATCTGCAGCTGTGGATCATTGAGCTGCTGATCCTCAATTGCTCACTGTTTTTAGGCTGCCCAGACCGTTTGTCAGTCACATTTTTCTGGGGTGATCGGCGGCCATTTTGTGTCTTGTGGTGCGCCAGCACAAGCTGCGACCAAGTGCATTTAACCCTCAATGGTGTGGTTGTTTTTTGGCTAAAGCCTACATCAGGGTGAAGCTGTCACACCAAGTGCATTTAACCAGCAATAGTCTGTTCATTTTTTGGCCATATACAAAATCAGGGGCAAGCTGCGCCTGTCACCAAGTGCATTTAACCCTCAATGGTGTGGTTGTTTTTTGGCTAAAGCCTACATCAGGGTGAAGCTGTCACACCAAGTGCATTTAACCAGCAATAGTCTGTTCATTTTTTGGCCATATACTAAATCAGGGGCAAGCTGCGCCTGTCACCAAGTGCATTTAACCCTCAATGGTGTGGTTGTTTTTTGGCTAAAGCCTACATCAGGGTGAAGCTGTCACACCGAAGTGCATTTAACCAGCAATAGTCTGTTTATTTTTTGGCCATATCCCAGTCTAATTCTGTCACTAAATCCATACCGGTCACCCAGCGCCTAAATACTAGGCCTCAAATTTATATCCCGCTAAATCTGTCCTTAGTGCTGTAGCTGGGCGAGTTATTTAGTGTCCGTTCAAGCACATTTCTTGTTCTGGGTTGAAATACAATTCCCAATTTAGCAATTTCATAATTTAGTGGTTTCTGCTATATCAGAGCTATTTGAAATCTATCCCTAAAAGGGTATATAATATTCAAGGTGCACATTGGGTCATTCAGAATAACTTCACACACACCCGCTACTGTGTATTTCCAAGTCTAATTCTGGCACTAAACCCATACCTGTCACCCAGCGCCTAAATACTAGGCCTCAAATTTATATCCCGCTAAATCTGTCCTTAGTGCTGTAGCTGGGCGAGTTATTTAGTGTCCGTTCAAGCACATTTCTTGTTCTGGGTTGAAATACAATTCCCAATTTAGCAATTTCATAATTTAGTGGTTTCTGCTATATCAGAGCTATTTGAAATCTATCCCTAAAAGGGTATATAATATTCAAGGTGCACATTGGGTCATTCAGAATAACTTCACACACACCCGCTACTGTGTATTTCCAAGTCTAATTCTGTCACTAAACCCATACCTGTCACCCAGCGCCTAAATACTAGGCCTCAAATTTATATCCCGCTAAATCTCTCGTTAGTGCTGTAGCTGGGCGAGTTATTTAGTGTCCGTTCAAGCACATTTCTTGTTCTGGGTTGAAATACAATTCCCAATTTAGCAATTTCATAATTTAGTGGTTTCTGCTATATCAGAGCTATTTGAAATCTATCCCTAAAAGGGTAGATCATATTGAAGGTGCACATAGGGACATTCAGAATAACTTCACACACACCCGCTACTGTGTATTTCCAAGTCTAATTCTGTCACTAAACCCATACCTGTCACCCAGCGCCTAAATACTAGGCCTCAAATTTATATCCTGCTAAATCTGTCCTTAGTGCTGTAGCTGGGCGAGTTATTTAGTGTCCGTTCATGCACATTTCTTGTTCTGGGTTGAAATACAATTCCCAATTTAGCAATTTCATAATTTAGTGGTTTCTGCTATATCAGAGCTATTTGAAATCTATCCCTAAAAGGGTATATAATATTCAAGGTGCACATTGGGTCATTCAGAATAACTTCACACACACCCGCTACTGTGTATTTCCAAGTCTAATTCTGTCACTAAACCCATACCTGTCACCCAGCGCCTAAATACTAGGCCTCAAATTTATATCCTGCTAAATCTCTCGTTACCGCTGTACTGTTGTTGCTGGGCAAGATATTTAGTGTCCGTCAAAGCACATTTTTTGTTCTGGGTTGAAATACAATTCCCAATTTAGCAATTTCATAATTTAGTGGTTCCTGCTATATCAGAGCTATTTGAAATCTATCCCAAAAAGGGTATATAATATTCAAGGTGCACATAGGGTCATTCAGAATAACTTCACACACACCCGCTACTGTGTATTTCCAAGTCTAATTCTGTCACTAAACCCATACCTGTCACCCAGCGCCTAAATACTAGGCCTCAAATTTATATCCTGCTAAATCTCTCGTTACCGCTGTACTGTTGTTGCTGGGCAAGATATTTAGTGTCCGTCAAAGCACATTTTTTGTTCTGGGTTGAAATACAATTCCCAATTTAGCAATTTCATAATTTAGTTGTTTCTGCTATATCAGAGCTATTTGAAATCTATCCCTAAAAGGGTATATAATATTCAAGGTGCACATTGGGTCATTCAGAATAACTTCACACACACCCGCTACTGTGTATTTCCAAGTCTAATTCTGTCACTAAACCCATACCTGTCACCCAGCGCCTAAATACTAGGCCTCAAATTTATATCCTGCTAAATCTCTCGTTACCGCTGTACTGTTGTTGCTGGGCAAGATATTTAGTGTCCGTCAAAGCACATTTTTTGTTCTGGGTTGAAATACAATTCCCAATTTAGCAATTTCATAATTTAGTGGTTCCTGCTATATCAGAGCTATTTGAAATCTATCCCAAAAAGGGTATATAATATTCAAGGTGCACATAGGGTCATTCAGAATAACTTCACACACACCCGCTACTGTGTATTTCCAAGTCTAATTCTGTCACTAAACCCATACCTGTCACCCAGCGCCTAAATACTAGGCCTCAAATTTATATCCTGCTAAATCTCTCGTTACCGCTGTACTGTTGTTGCTGGGCAAGATATTTAGTGTCCGTCAAAGCACATTTTTTGTTCTGGGTTGAAATACAATTCCCAATTTAGCAATTTCATAATTTAGTGGTTCCTGCTATATCAGAGCTATTTGAAATCTATCCCAAAAAGGGTATATAATATTCAAGGTGCACATAGGGTCATTCAGAATAACTTCACACACACGCTTCTGTGCATTTCCAAGTCTAATTCTGTCACTAAATCCATACCGGTCACCCAGCGCCTAAATACTAGGCCTCAAATTTATATCCCGCTAAATCTCTCGTTACCGCTGTCCTGTTGTAGCTGGGAAAGTTATTTAGTGTCCGTCAAAGCACATTTTTTGTTCTGGGTTGAAATACAATTCCCAATTTAGCAATTTCATAATTTAGTGGTTTCTGCTATATCAGAGCTATTTGAAATCTATCCCTAAAAGGGTATATAATATTCAAGGTGCACATTGGGTCATTCAGAATAACTTCACACACACCCGCTACTGTGTATTTCCAAGTCTAATTCTGTCACTAAACCCATACCTGTCACCCAGCGCCTAAATACTAGGCCTCAAATTTATATCCTGCTAAATCTCTCGTTACCGCTGTCCTGTTGTAGCTGGGAAAGTTATTTAGTGTCCGTCAAAGCACATTTTTTGTTCTGGGTTGAAATACAATTCCCAATTTAGCAATTTCATAATTTAGTGGTTTCTGCTATATCAGAGCTATTTGAAATCTATCCCTAAAAGGGTATATAATATTCAAGGTGCACATTGGGTCATTCAGAATAACTTCACACACACCCGCTACTGTGTATTTCCAAGTCTAATTCTGTCACTAAACCCATACCTGTCACCCAGCGCCTAAATACTAGGCCTCAAATTTATATCCTGCTAAATCTCTCGTTACCGCTGTACTGTTGTTGCTGGGCAAGATATTTAGTGTCCGTCAAAGCACATTTTTTGTTCTGGGTTGAAATACAATTCCCAATTTAGCAATTTCATAATTTAGTGGTTTCTGCTATATCAGAGCTATTTGAAATCTATCCCTAAAAGGGTATATAATATTCAAGGTGCACATTGGGTCATTCAGAATAACTTCACACACACCCGCTACTGTGTATTTCCAAGTCTAATTCTGTCACTAAACCCATACCTGTCACCCAGCGCCTAAATACTAGGCCTCAAATTTATATCCTGCTAAATCTCTCGTTACCGCTGTACTGTTGTTGCTGGGCAAGATATTTAGTGTCCGTCAAAGCACATTTTTTGTTCTGGGTTGAAATACAATTCCCAATTTAGCAATTTCATAATTTAGTGGTTCCTGCTATATCAGAGCTATTTGAAATCTATCCCAAAAAGGGTATATAATATTCAAGGTGCACATAGGGTCATTCAGAATAACTTCACACACACCCGCTACTGTGTATTTCCAAGTCTAATTCTGTCACTAAACCCATACCTGTCACCCAGCGCCTAAATACTAGGCCTCAAATTTATATCCTGCTAAATCTCTCGTTACCGCTGTACTGTTGTTGCTGGGCAAGATATTTAGTGTCCGTCAAAGCACATTTTTTGTTCTGGGTTGAAATACAATTCCCAATTTAGCAATTTCATAATTTAGTGGTTTCTGCTATATCAGAGCTATTTGAAATCTATCCCTAAAAGGGTATATAATATTCAAGGTGCACATTGGGTCATTCAGAATAACTTCACACACACCCGCTACTGTGTATTTCCAAGTCTAATTCTGTCACTAAACCCATACCTGTCACCCAGCGCCTAAATACTAGGCCTCAAATTTATATCCTGCTAAATCTCTCGTTACCGCTGTACTGTTGTTGCTGGGCAAGATATTTAGTGTCCGTCAAAGCACATTTTTTGTTCTGGGTTGAAATACAATTCCCAATTTAGCAATTTCATAATTTAGTGGTTCCTGCTATATCAGAGCTATTTGAAATCTATCCCAAAAAGGGTATATAATATTCAAGGTGCACATAGGGTCATTCAGAATAACTTCACACACACCCGCTACTGTGTATTTCCAAGTCTAATTCTGTCACTAAACCCATACCTGTCACCCAGCGCCTAAATACTAGGCCTCAAATTTATATCCTGCTAAATCTCTCGTTACCGCTGTACTGTTGTTGCTGGGCAAGATATTTAGTGTCCGTCAAAGCACATTTTTTGTTCTGGGTTGAAATACAATTCCCAATTTAGCAATTTCATAATTTAGTGGTTTCTGCTATATCAGAGCTATTTGAAATCTATCCCTAAAAGGGTATATAATATTCAAGGTGCACATTGGGTCATTCAGAATAACTTCACACACACACGCTTCTGTGCATTTCCAAGTCTAATTCTGTCACTAAATCCATACCGGTCACCCAGCGCCTAAATACTAGGCCTCAAATTTATATCCCGCTGAATTTGAATACAATACATTGGGCCAAATAATATATTTGTTGTTGTGGTGAACCATAACAATGAGAAAAACATCTAGTAAGGGACGCGGACGTGGACATGGTCGTGGTGGTGTTAGTGGACCCTCTGGTGCTGGGAGAGGACGTGGCCGTTCTGCCACATCCACACGTCCTAGTGTACCAACTACCTCAGGTCCCAGTAGCCGCCAGAATTTACAGCGATATATGGTGGGGCCCAATGCCGTTCTAAGGATGGTAAGGCCTGAGCAGGTACAGGCATTAGTCAATTGGGTGGCCGACAGTGGATCCAGCACGTTCACATTATCTCCCACCCAGTCTTCTGCAGAAAGCGCACAGATGGCGCCTGAAAACCAACCCCATCAGTCTGTCACATCACCCCCATGCATACCAGGGAAACTGTCTCAGCCTCAAGTTATGCAGCAGTCTCTTATGCTGTTTGAAGACTCCGCTGGCAGGGTTTCCCAAGGGCATCCACCTAGCCCTTCCCCAGCGGTGAAAGACATAGAATGCCCTGACGCACAACCACTTATGTTTCCTGATGATGAGGACATGGGAATACCACCTCAGCATGTCTCTGATGATGACGAAACACAGGTGCCAACTGCTGCGTCTTTCTGCAGTGTGCAGACTGAACAGGAGGTCAGGGATCAAGACTGGGTGGAAGACGATGCAGGGGACGATGAGGTCCTAGACCCCACATGGAATGAAGGTCGTGCCACTGACTTTCACAGTTCGGAGGAAGAGGC
Source organism: Bufo gargarizans (assembly GCF_014858855.1). Taxonomy (NCBI): domain Eukaryota; kingdom Metazoa; phylum Chordata; class Amphibia; order Anura; family Bufonidae; genus Bufo; species Bufo gargarizans. The sequence continues at coordinate 461,279,494 of NC_058080.1, read as the reverse complement.
AGTGGTGAGACCGAGCCAACAGCGTAGCAAAAGAGGGAGCAGTGGGCAAAAGCAGAACACCCGCCGCCAAGAGACTCCGCCTGCTACTGACCGCCGCCATCTGGGACCGAGCACCCCAAAGGCAGCTTCAAGGAGTTCCCTGGCATGGCACTTCTTCAAACAATGTGCTGACGACAAGACCCGAGTGGTTTGCACGCTGTGCCATCAGAGCCTGAAGCGAGGCATTAACGTTCTGAACCTGAGCACAACCTGCATGACCAGGCACCTGCATGCAAAGCATGAACTGCAGTGGAGTAAACACCTTAAAACCAAGGAAGTCACTCAGGCTCCCCCTGCTACCTCTTCTGCTGCTGCCGCCTCGGCCTATTCTGCTGCTGCCGCCTCGGCCTCTTCCTCCGCCTCTGGAGGAACGTTGGCACCTGCCGCCCAGCAAACAGGGGATGTACCACCAACACCACCACCACCACCTCCGTCACCAAGCGTCTCAACCATGTCACACGCCAGTGTTCAGCTCTCCATCTCACAAACATTTGATAGAAAGCGTAAATTCCCACCTAGCCACCCTCGATCCCTGGCCCTGAATGCCAGCATTTCTAAACTACTGGCCTATGAAATGCTGTCATTTAGGCTGGTGGACACAGACAGCTTCAAACAGCTCATGTCGCTTGCTGTCCCACAGTATGTTGTTCCCAGCCGCCACTACTTCTCCAAGAGAGCCGTGCCTTCCCTGCACAACCAAGTATCCGATAAAATCAAGTGTGCACTGCGCAACGCCATCTGTGGCAAGGTCCACCTAACCACAGATACGTGGACCAGTAAGCACGGCCAGGGACGCTATATCTCCCTAACTGCACACTGGGTAAATGTAGTGGCAGCTGGGCCCCAGGCGGAGAGCTGTTTGGCGCACGTCCTTCCGCCGCCAAGGATCGCAGGGCAACATTCTTTGCCTCCTGTTGCCACCTCCTCCTTCTCGGCTTCCTCCTCCTCTTCTTCCACCTGCTCATCCAGTCAGCCACACACCTTCACCACCAACTTCAGCACAGCCCGGGGTAAACGTCAGCAGGCCATTCTGAAACTCATATGTTTGGGGGACAGGCCCCACACCGCACAGGAGTTGTGGCGGGGTATTGAACAACAGACCGACGAGTGGTTGCTGCCGGTGAGCCTCAAGCCCGGCCTGGTGGTGTGTGATAATGGGCGAAATCTCGTTGCAGCTCTGGGACTAGCCAATTTGACGCACATCCCTTGCTTGGCGCATGTGCTGAATTTGGTGGTGCAGAAGTTCATTCACAACTACCCCGACATGTCAGAGCTGCTGCATAAAGTGCGGGCCGTCTGTTCGCGCTTCCGGCGTTCACATCCTGCTGCTGCTCGCCTGTCTGCGCTACAGCGTAACTTCGGCCTTCCCGCTCACCGCCTCATATGCGACGTGCCCACCAGGTGAAACTCCACCTTGCACATGCTGGACAGACTGTGCGAGCAGCAGCAGGCCATAGTGGAGTTTCAGCTGCAGCACGCACGGGTCAGTCGCACTACAGAACAGCACCACTTCACCACCAATGACTGGGCCTCCATGCGAGACCTGTGTGCCCTGTTGCGCTGTTTCGAGTACTCCACCAACATAGCCAGTGGCGATGACACCGTTATCAGCGTTACAATACCACTTCTATGTCTCCTTGAGAAAACACTTAGGGCGATGATGGAAGAGGAGGTGGCCCAGGAGGAGGAGGAGGAGGAGGAGGAAGAGGGGTCATTTTTAGCACTTTCAGGCCAGTCTCTTCGAAGTGACTCAGAGGGAGGTTTTTGGCAACAGCAGAGGCCAGGTACAAATGTGGCCAGCCAGGGCCCACTACTGGAGGACGAGGAGGACGAGGATGAGGAGGAGGTGGAGGAGGATGAGGATGAAGCATGGTCACAGCGGGGTGGCACCCAACGCAGCTCGGGTCCATCACTGGTGCGTGGCTGGGGGGAAAGGCAGGACGATGACGATACGCCTCCCACAGAGGACAGCTTGTCCTTACCCCTGGGCAGCCTGGCACACATGAGCGACTACATGCTGCAGTGCCTGCGCAACGACAGCAGAGTTGCCCACATTTTAACCTGTGCGGACTACTGGGTTGCCACCCTGCTGGATCCACGCTACAAAGACAATGTGCCCACCTTACTTCCTGCACTGGAGCGTGATAGGAAGATGCGCGAGTACAAGCGCACGTTGGTAGACGCGCTACTGAGAGCATTCCCAAATGTCACAGGGGAACAAGTGGAAGCCCAAGGCCAAGGCAGAGGAGGAGCAAGAGGTCGCCAAGGCAGCTGTGTCACGGCCAGCTCCTCTGAGGGCAGGGTTAGCATGGCAGAGATGTGGAAAACTTTTGTCAACACGCCACAGCTAACTGCACCACCACCTGATACGCAACGTGTTAGCAGGAGGCAACATTTCACTAACATGGTGGAACAGTACGTGTGCACACCCCTCCACGTACTGACTGATGGTTCGGCCCCATTCAACTTCTGGGTCTCTAAATTGTCCACGTGGCCAGAGCTAGCCTTTTATGCCTTGGAGGTGCTGGCCTGCCCGGCGGCCAGTGTTTTGTCTGAACGTGTATTCAGCACGGCAGGGGGCGTCATTACAGACAAACGCAGCCGCCTGTCTACAGCCAATGTGGACAAGCTGACGTTCATAAAAATGAACCAGGCATGGATCCCACAGGATCTGTCCGTCCCTTGTCCAGATTAGACATTAACTATCTCCCCTTAACCATTATATTATTGGACTCCAGGGCACTTCCTCATTCAATCCTATTTTTATTTTCATTTTACCATTATATTGCGAGGCTACCCAAAGTTGAATGAACCTATCCTGTGTCTGGGTGCCGGGGCCTAAATATATGCCAATGGACTGTTCCAATGTTGGGTGACGTGAAGCCTGATTCTCTGCTATGACATGCAGAATGATTCTCTGCTGACATGAAGCCAGATTGTCTGTTACGGGACCTCTCTCCTCTGCCTGGGTGCTGGGCCTAAATATATGCCAATGGACTGTTGCAGTGGTGGCTGACGTGAAGCCTCATTCTCTGCTATGACATGCAGACTAATTCTCTGCTGACATGAAGACAGATTCTCTGTTACGGGACCTCTCTCCTCTGCCTGTGTGCTGGGCCTAAATATATGCCAATGGACTGTTGCAGTGGTGGCTGACGTGAAGCCTCATTCTCTGCTATGACATGCAGACTGATTCTCTGCTGACATGAAGCCAGATTGTCTGTTACGGGACCTCTCTCCTCTGCCTGTGTGCTAGGCCTAAATATATGCCAATGGACTGTTGCAGTGGTGGCTGACGTGAAGCCTCATTCTCTGCTATGACATGCAGACTAATTCTCTGCTGACATGAAGACAGATTCTCTGTTACGGGACCTCTCTGCTCTGCCTGTGTGCTAGGCCTAAATATATGCCAATGGACTGTTGCAGTGGTGGCTGACGTGAAGCCTCATTCTCTGCTATGACATGCAGACTAATTCTCTGCTGACATGAAGACAGATTCTCTGTTACGGGACCTCCCTCCTCTGCCTGGGTGCTGGGCCTAAATATATGCCAATGGACTGTTGCAGTGGTGGCTGACGTGAAGCCTCATTCTCTGCTATGACATGCAGACTAATTCTCTGCTGACATGAAGACAGATTCTCTGTTACGGGACCTCCCTCCTCTGCCTGGGTGCTGGGCCTAAATATATGCCAATGGACTGTTGCAGTGGTGGCTGACGTGAAGCCTCATTCTCTGCTATGACATGCAGACTAATTCTCTGCTGACATGAAGCCAGATTGTCTGTTACGGGACCTCTCTCCTCTGCCTGTGTGCTAGGCCTAAATATATGCCAATGGACTGTTGCAGTGGTGGCTGACGTGAAGCCTCATTCTCTGCTATGACATGCAGACTGATTCTCTGCTGACATGAAGCCAGATCGTCTGTTACGGGACCTCTCTGCTCTGCCTGTGTGCTAGGCCTAAATATATGCCAATGGACTGTTGCAGTGGTGGGTGACGTGAAGCCTCATTCTCTGCTATGACATGCAGACTGATTCTCTGCTGTCATGAAGCCAGATTGTCTGTTATGGGACCTCTCTGCTCTGCCTGTGTGCTAGGCCTAAATATATGCCAATGGACTGTTGCAGTGGTGGCTGACGTGAAGCCTCATTCTCTGCTATGACATGCAGACTAATTCTCTGCTGACATGAAGCCAGATTGTCTGTTACGGGACCTCTCTCCTCTGCCTGGGTGCTGGGCCTAAATTTTTGACAATGGACTGTTGCAGTGGTGGCTGACGTGAAGCCTGATTCTCTGCTATGACATGCAGACTGATTCTCTGCTGACATGAAGCCAGATCCTCTGTTACGGGACCTCTCTCCTCTGCCTGTGTGTGTGCTGGGCCTAAATATATGCCAATGGACTGTTGCAGTGGTGGCTGACGTGAAGCCTCATTCTCTGCTATGACATGCAGACTGATTCTCTGCTGACATGAAGCCAGATTCTCTGTTACGGGACCTCTCTCCTCTGCCTGTGTGTGTGCTGGGCCTAAATATATGCCAATGGACTGTTGCAGTGGTGGCTGACGTGAAGCCTCATTCTCTGCTATGACATGCAGACTAATTCTCTGCTGACATGAAGCCAGATTCTCTGTTACGGGACCTCCCTCCTCTGCCTGGGTGCTGGGCCTAAATATATGCCAATGGACTGTTGCAGTGGTGGCTGACGTGAAGCCTCATTCTCTGCTATGACATGCAGACTAATTCTCTGCTGACATGAAGACAGATTCTCTGTTACGGGACCTCTCTCCTCTGCCTGGGTGCCGGGGCCTAAATATCTGAGAATGGACTGTTCCAGTGGTGGGTGACGGGAAGCCAGATTCTCTGCTATGGAACCTCTCTCCAATTGATTTTGGTTAATTTTTATTTATTTAATTTTTATTTTAATTCATTTCCCTATCCACATTTGTTTGCAGGGGATTTACCTACATGTTGCTGCCTTTTGCAGCCCTCTAGCTCTTTCCTGGGCTGTTTTACAGCCTTTTTAGTGCCGAAAAGTTCGGGTCCCCATTGACTTCAATGGGGTTCGGGTTCGGGACGAAGTTCGGATCGGGTTCGGATCCCGAACCCGAACATTTCCGGGATGTTCGGCCGAACTTCTCGAACCCGAACATCCAGGTGTTCGCTCAACTCTAAATACAAGTCTTTCTCTTCAAATCCCAACTGCCATAAACACAGTTTTAATCCAGGTTTCCATAACAACCTAGCCATTTTTCTTTACTGCTTAAAGGGGCGAGCACTGTGGAGGTCACTGTTGTTAAAGGGGCGGGCACTGTGGAGCTCACTGTTATTAAAGGGGCGGGTGCTATGAAGGTCACTGTTAAAGGGGCAGGCACTGTGAAAGTCACTGGTAAAGGGGCGGTTTCTGTAAAAGTCACTGTTAAAGGGGCGGTCACTGTTAAAGGGGCGGTCACTGTTAAAGGGGCGGTCACTGTTAAAGGGGCGGCCACTGTGAAAGTCACTGTTAACTCCTTTAGGTTACAGCCATATTTCACCTTAAGGACCAGGCCAATTTTTTGCAAATCTGACCAGTGTCAGTGATAACTTTAAAACGCTTTCACTTATCCAGGCCATTCAGAAATTGTTTTTTCATCACATATTGTACTTCATGACACTGGTAAAATGAAGTTAAAAAAATCATAATTTTTTTTATAATAAAATACCAAATTTACCCAATTTTTTAAAAAAATTGCTAATTTCCAAGTTTCAATTTTTCTACTTCTATAATACACAGTAATACCTACAAAAATAGTTATTACTTTACATTCCCCATATGTCTACTTCATGTTTGGATCATTTTGGGAATTATATTTTATATTTTGGGGATGTTACAAAACAAGGCTTAGAAGTTTGGAAGCAAATCTTGAAATTTTTCAGAAATTTTCAAAAACCCAATTTTTAGGGACCAGTTCAGGTCTGAAGTCACTTTGTGAGGCTTATATAATAGAAACCACCCAAAACTGACCCCATTCTAGAAACAACACCCCTCAATGTATTCAAAACTGATTTTACATACTTTGTTAACCCTTTAGGTGTTGCACAAGAGTTATTGGCAAATGGGGATGAAATTAGAAAATTTCATTTTTTTGCCACATTTTCCATTGTAACCCATTTTTTCCACTAACAAAGCAAGGTTTAACAGCCAAACAAGACTGTATCTTTATTGCTCTTACTCTGCCCTTTACAGAAACACCCCATATGTGGCCGTAAACTACTGTACGGGCACACGGTAGGGCGTAGAGGGTAAGGTGCACCCTATGGTTTTTGGAAGGCAGATTTTGCTGGACCGGTTTATTTACACCATGTCCTGTTTCAACCCCCCTGATGCACCCCTGGAGTAGAAACTCCTTAAAAGTGACCCCATCTAAGAAACTACACCCCTAAAGGTATTCAAAACTGATTTTATAAACGTTGTTAACCCTTCAGGTGTTGCACAAGAGTTATTGGCAAATGGGGATGAAATTAGAAAATTTCATTTTTTTGCTAAATTTTCTATTTTAACCCATTTTTTCCACTAACAAAGCAAGGGTTAACAGCCAAACAAGACTGTATCTTTATTGCCCTGACTCTGCCGTTTACAGAAACACACCATATGTGGCCGTACACTACTGTATTGCCACACAGCGGGGCGTAGAGGGAAAGGAGCGCCGTTTGGTTTTTGGAGGGCTGATTTTTATGGATCGGTTTATTTACACCATGTCTTGTTTCAACAACCCCCCTGATGCACCCCTGGAGTAGAAACTCCCTAAAAGTGACCCCATTTTGGAAACTACAGGATAAGGTGGCGGTTTTGTTGGGATTATTTTTAGGGTACATATGATTTTTGGTTGCTCTATATTACATTTTTGTGAGGTAAGGTTACCAAAAATTTAAATTCTGAAAATTCATCTCCATTTTCCATTAACTGTTGAGAAACACCTAAAGGGTTAATAAAGTTTGTAAGATCAGTTTTTAATACCTTGAGGGGTGTAGTTTCTTAGATGGGGTCACTTTTAAGGAGTTTTTACTCTAGGGGGGCATCAGGGGGGCTGCAAAAGGGACATTTTTAGCCAATTATCTTATGTAGGGGCTCATTTTTTGCGGGATGAGAGGACGGTTTTATTGGCACTATTTTGGGGGCTATATGACTTTTTGCTTGCTATTAAAATTTTTGTTATGTAAGGTGACAAAAAAAGTTCTTTTTTTGCACCGTTTTTTTTTTTTTTTCGGACCGTATTAATCTGGGGGGTTAGGTCATGGGGTATTTTTATAGAGGACATTCTTATGAATGCGGCGATACCTAATAAGTTTACTTTTTTACAATTATTTAGGTTTTGAACTATATTATCATTTTTGATACAAACAAAATGTTTTAGTATCTCTAGGTCATGGGGTATTTTTATAGAGGAGATTATTACCGACGCAGCGATACCTAATTTATATACTTATTTAAAATTATTTTAGTTTTTACAATTTTTTTGGGGTGTCTCAAGTCTGAGAACCAGTTTTTTATCCGATGTCAGTGCTAAATTGGGATATAGATTTAGTACTCCATGGAAGTGTGATACTCCCTGAAGCAACTGTCAATGCAGAGGCCCGGATGATCGGGGCATATGTTGCACTGAGTAGTGGTGTCCTTCCGTATCCCCCTCCTGCGACACACTCTGCACTTTTTTTTGGGTTCGTCCCTTCTTTCCAGTATGGGGGACCACACCTGGAAAGTGTTGGCCAAGGAAGATCCTGGCACCTCCAGTTCCCGAGGTACTCCGGCCTGCTCTTTCCCCGTCCGAAAAGATCAGGGCCTTGAGGACTGCCTCATAGAACTGAAGGAATGTCCCTGTGTTGCCAGTGCTCCGGGACAGCACAAAAGAGTTGTACAAGGCAACCTGTACCAAGTAGACCGCAACTTTTTTGTACCATGCCCGGGTTTTGCACATGGCGTTATATATGGCTTGAGGACTTGATCAGAGAGATCAACTCCTGCCATATACCGATTGTAGTCAACTATACAATCGGGCTTGAGGACCGTTGCCGCGGTACCTCGCACAGGGACAGGGGTGATGCCGTTACCATGAATTGTGGACAGTACAAGGACATCCCTCTTGTCCTTATACCTGACCAGCAACAGGTTTCCAGTGGTAAGGGCATGGGTCTTACCCCTGGGGCTAGGTACCTGGAGGGGGTGGGTAGGGAGGCCACGTTGATTTTTCAGCACGGTCCCACAAGCGGATGTGGATCTGGCGGCGAGGGACTGGAACAAGGGGATACTAGTATAAAAGTTATCCACGTAAAGGTGGTAACCCTTATCTAGCAGTGGGTACATAAGGCCCACACAAGTTTCCCGCTAACACCCAGAGTGGGGGGACATTCTGGGGGTTGAATACGGGAATCTCGCCCCTCATACACACGAAACTTGTAAGTGTACCCTTAGGTACTCTCACAAAGTTTGTACAGCTTCACACCATACCTCGCCCACTTTGAAGGAACATACTGGCAGAAAATGAGTCTCCCCTTGAACGCAATGAGAGACTCATCAACCGAAACCTCCCTTCCAGGTACATAGGCCTGTACAAATTTGGCCCCAAAATGATTGTTGACCGGCCGTATCTTATACAGACAGTCATAGGCAGGATCACTTTGGGGGGGACATGCTGCATTATCTGAATAATGCAGACATTTCCGGATGGCCTCAAACCGGGAGCGTGTCATGGCTGTACTGTAAAGTGGGGCCTGGTAGAGAACATCCCCACTCCAGTAATGCCTGACACTGGGTTTCTTGACCAGGCCCATGTGCAGCATGAGGCCCCAAAATGTCCTCATCTCGGCTGCACTGACCGGCGTCCAGCCACCGGGACTAGCCAAAAAGGAGCCCGGGTGTTGAGCAACGAACTGTTGAGCGTACAGGTTCGTCTGCTCCACCATCAGATTTACCAGTAGGTCACTGAAAAAATGACAAAAAAAAGTCATATTTAGTGTAGCCCACTGTGGAAATCTGGATTCCTGATTGGCCTACAAAATCAGGAATCACGGGCTCATATCGCCCTGGGGTACACCAGACAAGTTCACTGGCAGGGTGCTCCGGTGGATTTAACTGGTGGGCCAGAAAATTAGTACGAGCCCCAGAGCTGCTCGTACTAGGCTCGGCCACAGGGTCCCTAGCATGGCGGTTCCATTGCTCCGCCTTGGGGGCTCATCATCATCTCTAGATGATGAGGAGGACGCGGATGACAACAGGAAAGTGGGGTCATCCTCGTCCTCACTGGGACTCTCAGAGTCGGAGGCAAGCTGGGCGTATGCCTCCTCGGCCGAGAACGTCCGGCGGGCCATAGTGGAGTGTGTGTCTACGTGTGTATGTGCGTGTGTGTGGGGGCGCGGGTGTTCGCGTACTTTATCCCTAAAACTAACAGGAAAAAAAAAAAGACTAACTAAAAAAAGGGGGAAAAAATGTGAAAAAAAAGTTTAAAAAAAATTCTAAACCGCTGATCAACCGTCCGAAGTTGATCAGCGGTGGGGTGTGCGATGCGCTAACAGTGGCCGGACGCTAAGAGTGCCGGCCACAGTCAGCGTATGCACAAAATGCCTGCGCCCCAAAAAAGTTGTGGGGGGGAGGGGGTCAAGCAGCAGCACCTCTGGGGGGTCTAGGGTCACACAGCTGTGCTGTGGACCCCAGACACCCTACTTAGGGTGATGCACTCAAACTTTTTTTTTTACCACTAACTTTCCCTTTTATATCCCTGCCTAGCCCAACCTTTCCCTAATTACCTGGTGATAAAGATGGGGGTGGCACAGGTCCTAGGGGCAAGGATGGGTGCTGGGGCACAGATGCTGGCTCAGATCCGACACGTGCAGGCAGCGCTCCTCTCTCCTCGGGCTCCAGACACAAAAGGAGGAGGAGAGGAGCGCTGCTATGATTTGAATCTGCCGCCGGCTCGCCCTCCTACCAATCAGAAGCGATCCTGAGTGGTGATGTCACCATCACCACTCAGGATCGCAGGTTGGTGATTGGTGGGGTAAAATCACACCACCGATCACCATCCTGTTCCAGGTTATCGGGTCCTCAGAGACCCGAATAACCCGGAAACGCAGAAAACCGCAGGTCTGAATTGACCTGCGGTTTGCTGCGATCGCCTACACGGGGGGGGGGCGCATTTGCCCCAGGTGCCTGCTCAATGATGAGGAGGCACCGGGTTCCGATCACCGTCCGCCGCGCAGTGGTGATCGAAAATACACAGGGTGTACAGGTACGCCCTGTGTCCTTAAGTACCAGGACATAAGGGCATACCTGTACGCCCTGTGTCCGGAAGAGGTTAAAGGGGAGGTTACTGTTCAATAGGCAGTCACTGTTAAAGTCACTGTTAAAGGGGCAGTCACTGTTAAAGGGGCGGTCACTGTGAAAGTCACTGTTAAAGGGGCGGCCACTGTGAAAGTCACTGTTAAAGGGGCGGTAACTGTGAAAGTCACTTTTAAAGGGGCGGCACTGTGGAGGTCTCTGTTAAAGGGGCGGGCACTGTGGAAGTCACTGTTAAAAGGCATACTCTATTAAAGTAACGGACAATTTGGAGGTCACTGTTATAGGGTCGGACACTGTGGATGTCACTGTTAAAAGAGCAGGCAGTGAGGAGGTCATTGTTAAAGGGTCGGGCACTGTGGAGGTCATTGTTAAAGGGACGGGTACTGTAGAGGTCACTGTTATGGAGGAAATTGTCGATATCTTTTTACGACACACGGAAACATAAAATGAAATAGATTAAATATAGTCGGGTCCTTCTGCTAGTCTCTTATATATATAAAAATTAGTTTCTGTCTGTCTGTCCCAATGTCTGTCTGTGTGTCTGTTCTTTATGCGTGATCAACCGACTGGACCAAATTTGGCACACAGGTACATCAGGTGTCTGGGAAGAATTTAGACCGGGTCTCAGCTCTCTAGGACGTACCGTTCCTGAGATATTCCCAATAAATTACATGCATTAGGCAATAGAAGCCTGCACGTCTTTCTCTTCATAACCCAACTGCCATGCACACACAGTCACATGTCCCTTATCAGCCAAAAGAAGCTTGCAGGCCCTTAGTCTCCACATACACACAGTTTTACTTCAGGTTTCCATAACAACCTAGCCATTTTTCTTCACTGCTATAGGTCAGCTCTAGGCTAGAGCTACACGACGACATGCGTCGCTCAACACATAGGGCACAACTACACTGCAACATTGATGTTGCACAACAATTTTTTATAATGATAGTCTATGGTGTTGCACTGCGACATGCTGTGACTGTGATGCGACAGTCACATAAAAATTTATCTTGGATGGATTTTTTGCGACTGTCGTGTTGCAGTCGCAGCATGTTGCAGTGCGACACTATAGCCTATCATTATAAAAATTGTTGCGCGACATTGGTGAGACAAAATAGCGTGTGACACATGTCGTGTAGCCCTAGCTGTAAAGAGGCAGGGCGATGTGGAGGTCACTGTTAACGGGGCAGGGGTCACTATTAAAGGGGCAGCTGCTGTATAGGTCACTGTAAAGGGGGAAGGGGCCACTATTAAAAGGGCAGCTGCTGTGGATCTCACTGTTAATGGGGCGGGTACTGTGGAGGTCACTGTTAAAGGGACGTTCACTGTGGATGTTACTGTTAAGGTGGCAGGCTGCTGTGGAGGTAAATGTTAAAGGGGCAGGCACTGCAGAGGTCACTGTTAAAGGGGCAGGGTACTGTGAGGTCACTTAAGGCAACGGGGTACTGTGGCGGTCACTGTTAACAGAGATCTCCGCAGCACCCGTCCCTTTAAGAGGACGGTGGCCTATGGAGGTCAGTGTTAAGGGGCAGGGTGCTCTATAGGTCACTGTTAAGGGAGCGGGCCCCTGAGGAGGTTACTGTCAATGGAGTAGGGTGCTGTAAAACTCACTGTTAAGGTACTTTCACACTAGAGGCAGGACAGATCCGACAGGCTGTTCACCCTGTCGGATCCGTCCTGCCACTATTTCGCCGTGTTTCCGCTCCATCCCCATTGACTATAATGGGGACAGGGGCAGAGCTCCGGCACAGCACGGCAATGCGCGGTGACAGGCCGCCAGACTAAAAAGTTGGACATGCAGTACTTTTAGTCCAGCGGCCTCTCGCCGTGCTGCGCCGGAGCTCTGCACCCGTCCCCATTATAGTCAATGGGGACAGAGCGGCAGTCCGGCGAAAATAGCGGCAGGACGGATCTGACAGGGTGAACAGCCTGTCGGATCCGTCCTGCCGCTAGTGTGAAAGTACCCTTAAAGGGGTGGACTGCTGTGAAGGTCAAAGTTAATGGGATGGGCTGATGTGGAGATCCCATTTTAAGGAGGCGGGGGACTGTAGGGGGGGTCAGTGTTAAGGGTGGGAGGCTGTGGAGTTCACTGTTAAAGGGGTATTCCCTTCTGAAAGATCATCTTTTAAAAGTTTACACTTGTGCCATACATAATTTTTATAAATAGCTTCTATTTTTTATAATGCACCCATTTAGAGAAAAACACTTCCATCTTACCCCATTGTTGACATTTGGCAACTCATAGATAAGGCCACTGCTCCAGGGCTGCATCTATGGGCTGCGCTTGTGCAGACTGTTCTCCCTTTTCACGCGGGCGGCCGGTGATTCAGACGAGTATGCGCATGCTGCCACGCATGCGCATATCGTCTTTCCTCACTGCCGCGTCTGATACAGAGCCGCGCATACTCTGTATGCAGCATGGACTCTGGATAAAGCGGCGCATAGAGGGGGTGTGCATTGGAGCGATCGCGATCTGAGGAGAGTGGAGGGACAATGGAGGACAATTTTATTTAGTGGAGGGACAATGGGGGACAAGTTTATTTAGTGGAGGGACAATGGGGGACAAGTTTATTTAGTGGAGGAACGCTGGGGACAAGTTTATTTAGTGGAGGGACGCTGGGGGACAATTTTATTTAGTGGAGGGACATTGGGGGACAATTTTAGTGGCAGATGTAGCAGAGCTGTATTGAAAGCTGTTCAGCCACAGTGGTGGTAGTGGAGAGGAAGACATATGTAGCAGAGCTGTATAGAAAACTGGTCAGCCACAGTGCTAGAGAGGACTGGGGAAGACAGATGTAGCAGAGCTGTATATGCATCTATACAGATACATGGTCTAAGGTGTATACACAACTGTAGTAGAGCTGTAATGGAAAGAAATCTGCATCAATGCTGGTGGGTGGGGGATGGTAATATTTTAGGGGAGGCAAAAGCACAGATCATTTGGCTACTAGCTATGCTTTTGGGCTCATGTATAGTAGTGAATTATTGTTTTGCTGCTCAGAATGGGTTTTGTGTGTAAAACTGTACTGTCTTAGCTCACTTCCCATGGCTCTCTGAATGATGATTCCCCAGCAGGAGGGATGGGCTTCACATACACTGTAGGCTGCCAGACTGATGACTCATACTATCCACATGAATGAGCATGCAAGGACTGAGTTCTCAGTGTGATGTCATACGGCCTCCTTCACTCAAGCTGCCTAAGCCTACCCAGCCTTAGAAGCAGGAAACCAGGAAGTGGTGAGGATGAATTAGCAAGATGGGAAAACCCCCTTAAGGGGGCAGGGTGCTGTAGAGGTCACTGTTATGGGGAATACTGTCGATATCTTTCAATGACACAGTGAAACATTAAATAGATGAAATATACTCGTGCGAAGCCGGGTCCTTCTGCAAGTATCTTATATATAAAAATGCGTTTCTGTCAGTGTATGTCTGAACGTCTGTCTGTTCTTTATGCGCGACCAAACGACTGGACCGACCTTCACCAAATTTGGCACACAGGTACATCAGGTGTCCAAGTCTCATTTCTCTAGGAAGTACCGTTCCTGAGATATTCCCAAAAAATGACATGCATTAGCCAATAGAAGTCTGCAAGTCTTTCTCTTCATATCCCAAATGCCATACACACAGTCACATGTCAATAGAAGCTCGCAGGCCCTTAATCTCCACATACACACAGTTTTACTCCAGGTTTCCATAGCAACCCAGCCATTTTTCTTTACTGCTGTAGGTCAGTTTTAGGCTAGAGCTACACAACGACATGTGTCGCGCTACAATAAGTCTCACGACACATAGGGCACAACTACACTGCAACATTAATGTTCGCACGATTATCATTATAAAAATTGTCTATAGTGTTGCACTGCGAATGTGATGCAACAGTCACAGAAAAATCCATCTTGGATGGATTTTTTGCGACTGTCATGTCGCAGTGCAACACCATAGCCCATCACTATAAAAATTGTTGTGCAACAAAATGTCAGACGACATGTCGTCATGTAGCCCTAGCCTTAAAGGGGCAGGACACTGGCAGTCACTGTTAAGGGGTCAGGGGCCACGATTAAAAAGAGGGGGGGAGGCACTGTGGAGGTCACTGTTAAAGAGGCATTCACTGTGGATGTTACTGTTAAGTGAGCAGGCGGCTGTGGAGGTCACTGTTAAGGGAATGGAGTATTGTGGCAGTCACTGTTAAAAGGACGGGTGCTGTGGAGGTCTCTTGTTAAGGGGGGCAGGGAACAGTGGAGGTCACAGATAAGGGGACGGTCCCCTATGGAGGTCACTGTTAAGGGGCAGACCCCTGAGGATGTCACTGTCAAGTAAGTGGGGTGCTGTGAAACTTACTGTTAAAGGGGCAGGCTGCTATGAAGGTCAAAGTTAAGGGGATGGGCTGCTGTGGAGGTCCCATTTTTAAGGAGGTAGTGTCAGTGTTAAAGGGTTTCTATCACCTCGTTTTTGACATAATTAGCTATCAGACACTTACGATCCGCTAGTGTCTGCTTTACCAAACAATGCTATTATAATACCTTTGTGTGCAGCCGTTTGCCTAAAAAACTAACTTTTATTGATATGCTAATGAGCCTCTAGGTGCTATGGGGGCGTCTTTTCAGCACCTAGAGCCTCGGTCTACTCACACTCTATGCCGCCCAGCTCCTCTGGAATGCGATCCTCCCTCTGAGCCAGCAGATGAATTCTCGCGCCTGCGCTGTGCGCGTCTATATTCGGCGCAGGCGCAGTGACTGTCTGAATGCTCCCTGCGCCGGCATCTCCACTGCGCCTGCGCCATCTGTTCCTCTGAGCACTCTGATGTAAATGACGCAGTGGAGATGTCTGTGCAGGGAGCGGTCAGACATTCACTGCACCTGCGCCGAATACAGACGCGCACGGCGCAGGCGCGAGAATTCATCCGCTGGCTCAGAGGGAGGATCACATTCCAGAGTAGATAGGCAGGCTGGAGGGCTGCACCGAGCCTCTAGGTGCTGAAAAGACACCCCCATAGCACCTAGAGGCTCATTAGCATATCAATAAAAGTTCATTTTTTAGGCAAACGGCTGCACACAAAGGTATTATAATAGCATTGTTTGGTAGAGCAGACACTAGTGGATCGCTAGTGTCCGATAGCTAATTATGTCAAAACAAGGTGATAGAAACCCTTTAAGGGGTGAGGGGCTGTGGAGTTCACTGTTAAGTGGGCGTGGTACTGTAGATGTCACTGTCTATCTTTTAACGACACGCACAAACGTTGAATGAAATAGATTAAATATACCAGTGCGAAGCCAGGTCCTTCTGCTAATTATATATAGTTTCTGTCTGTTCTTTATGCGCGACCAAACCGATCTTCGCCAAATTGTGGCACACTGGTACATCAGGTGTCCGGGAAGGTTTTAGACCGGGTCTCCGCTCTCTAGGACATACCGTTCCTGAGATATTCCCCAAAAATGACCTACATTAGCCAATACAAGCCAGCCATTCACTTAAATCCGAACTGCCATTTACATGTCCCTTATTAGCCAATAGAAGCTCACAGGTCCTACTCCAGGTTGCCATAACAACTGATCACGGGTTTTAGCAGTTCACATGTCCTTAAATATTCAGTCATATGACCGCACAACTACACTGCTACATGCATGGGGGTCAGGGGCCACTAGTATACAGACGGGCGCCGTGGAATTCACAGTCTTTACGACACACAGAAACATAAAATGAAATAGATGGGTCCTTCTGCTAGAAGAAATTTTTATATATATTATAATTTATTTTACACACACCAAAAAAAAGAGAGTGATTAGCAGTCGGCACTATGCCCACAGAGATGAAAAACTATTCACAGCAGGGTCTGGGTTACCACAATTCAGTGGTGCTCAATGTACAAAGCAAAGTCTTCAATCAATCCACTGTCGAGAAAATGCAAACATGGCACTCACTCCCCATGAAATCTTCCTTTATTAGTTCATCATATAGAAACAGCAGGACAGGGGAGAGCAGCTATTACTCTCCTGCATCATTCCTCCAATATGCCATTTCTAGATGATGAACATTACATACAGGCCAAGACACTTACTAATTACATGAGATCTCTACTTCAAGTGTGCAAACCCCTGGTCCAAGAAAACACACTGTCCCCACCAGACATCTGAGAAGCTGACAGACGTTCTTCAGAACCTCCTGCTTGAGGTTCTTTTATTTTGATTTCGTTTTGTCATCTCGTTAGCCTCCCTCAGCTGTCATGTAGTTGCACTGATTGCATCCCTTCCCATACTGCATCACTTTGCGGTTTATACAACTTCCTGGAGTGTTTACATGCTGGATGCTACAACTGATCCTTCTACAGTTAAGTCTGTTCATTGATTTGTGTTTTCCTGTTTGCTTGATCCTAGGTGACCCTGACTCCCTCCGTATTAAGTGTAGGGAGCCGGTGGTCGTGTTCCCTCACTATTATAGGGTGTTCAGGTGTCATACAGTCGAGGCACGAGGGCATGCAATTTTCTATCTTAGAGATCTCTGCATGGGCTGAGAAGACAGGGAGAGTTTCAGGGCTTAAATAGGGGTCACCCTTTTGTTCCTTAGTTTCGGATCAAGCCAGTCGGATCCTTAGTTGTAACTTCTTGTTTTCTGTTACACCATCCGTGACACACGACTGTTTTATGTATTTATTTAGGTGAAATCTGCATTTACAGTTTTGCTTTAGGCTTCATGAATATAGCTGTGATTACATTTCAGCACGCAAACCACAAAATATCAATACTGTCACAGAATTTTTCTTGCTCCCTTTAACAGAAATTACTATTCTTGTCCTCAAAGACAAGAAAAAGACATGTTCTATAATTTGTGAAACAGCCACATGGATCTGGAAAATAAAAAAAATCCAGGATGTATGCAGGGCCGAATGTGCCAACAAACTTCATATAAACGTGGATACCACAGAGATGAAAAATATGGTCATGCGTATGAGGCCTGACACCATTTTATACAAATAGTCTGACAAATAAACAGACGCACTCTGTAAACATACAAGGTTCACATTTATTGTTGAATACAAAATTTGTTAATCATATGTTTTAGGTGCATGAGAAGATTTGAGTTCTAGTTTTCAAAAGACAGAAGAAACATATAGTGACCTCTTGAAGATAAAAGTAGGCACTTAGTTGTCAGCTCCACACAATGCCAAGACAATGGTCTCATAGTCTCCCTTCAGCTTTTCCTCCTATAAAAGAAAGCACATATAGAAGACAGACAATGTAACATAGATAACCGTTGCTCATTTGACGCTAATCCCATCTGTTCTAACAGTATAGTCAAATAAAATCAATAATGTAACTTGCAGTTATATTCTATAGAGGCAGGGCACCTGACTGCTTTGGTTTCCATATTGGGAAGGGACCAGTCACTGAAGTGTTTTTCCAGCCTTGACATTGTCATAGCAGCTGCCTATTGCTCATTTACAGACCTGCACAACTCAAAATGGAGTTCAATATTAGCTGTAACCCATGTGTCAATAGGGTAGCGGGCAATAGTAGGCCACAAACTACTTTAGGTTTGCAGCCTACACTGTCGGGACCAAGAAAAGGATGCCAACATTGCAGCACAATGACATCTGAACTAAATTGCTAAATTGAGCAGGGACTTGGTTGCAGTAGTCACTGGTGAGGAGAGTACAACTTTCTCTCTCGGGATAAGGCAAGTACAATTTAGTTTTTGTTTTTGTTTTTAACTGATCAACCCCTGAAAGGCCTTAGTATTCATCTCAGATGCTGCGATTAGCAATAAATAGGTTCAATCACCGCTTCGTGATGAAGTGATTCATCACAAAACTAAATTTTTCAGCGAAGCCAATTTTTAAGAACTCATCTCTAGTGGCAATATTAGTAATTGTATAGTGTGCCATTCAATAATCGTATGGTAATATTATACACCTGCTATTTAGTAGCATACCTTCCAACCGTCCCAGAACCAGCGGGACAGTCTTGGATTTCAGTGGCTGTCCTGTGGTCCTGGTACATGGGAGTCACGTCACACTCCGGTAGCTGTCCCTGCTTCAGCAGAGACAGCTGCCTGTAATGAAGCAGAGAGCCGTTGGCTCCCTGCTCCATCATTAGTCACCCCTGCACTCCACACTACTAGTCTGTGTGGGGTGAGGCCAGCCAGCAGCCAGCCTCTGCTCCTCCTCCACAGATCAGCCAATGTGTATCCTGGTGCTGCTGGGGAATGAGGGGAGTATTTTTTATACTTTCTGTGAAGGGGGCACAACCCTGGGCATATTACTGTGAGGTGGCACATATCTGGGCATAATCTGAAGGGGGCACAGTGTGGTGGCATAAGAGGGGTAATAATTAATATGTGGGAGTATTTAAAGGACTGGGTGGGATTAGGTGTTCAGTTATGTTTTCGGCAGAGTTAGAGGCGTGGCCTAGTGCAGAAAAATGTGCCACGACATGCTTTGTGTGCCACAGTGTGCCTCTACCTTCTTTTCAAAAGTTGGGAGGTATGTAGTACTGGAAGTAGTCATGGTATGGGGTTACCTAGGTTGGGGTCTCACTCACCCATATGCATTTTTTGTTCCCCTGTGCTATGCCTCTCCCATATGCACTTAGCTCCCCTACATATAGTGACTGCATAGAACAACAATTGTAAATTTTATGATGTTAGAAAATTAGAGTATACACATACATTTCTGACTGATTTCATGTTGTAATAAAAGAATAAGCACATTTTTGTATTCCTTTGTGGCAACGTGATCCCAGGTATAGATATACTGGCAGTTGTATGCTACCTGGGAAGAGTAGACCATGTTGTGGCAGATCGTGTAAGCCATAAACTTATTAAACAGCATCATCCCCTTCACACTTTACCAGGCACTTTTGCAACTTGCAGCAGTCCTATAAGTGACCGAGATCGAGCTGCAATACATGGCCCAGCCACACTAAAAGTACAGAGCTGCATCATTTCATGTAATATTTGTAGACACAGCTATGATATTATACTAAGGAAGATATCATGACTATAAAGTATGTAAGGTCCTACAGAAAGTGAAGTTTTACTCAGCATGCAGTTAGTAGGTTCTGGCACAGTTTTCGTATTATGGCTGTATGAAGTATTAGACCTCTTTGAAACAAACATACAAATTAAGCTAAGTTCACATAACCTTTTGTATTACATTAAACAAATGCAAATATATCCACCCCACCCCTCCCCAACGTACTGTATATGTCAAATGTAAAACAAAAACGTGATCTGTACCCAGCACAGTCATTCCTCATAAGCATTTGTTTTACATTTTGGATGATACATTGTTTCCATACCATAATAGCTTGGCGCAGGGATTTGCCGTAAAGCCTCTTATAGTAAGTCTTGACTTCTTTTAGGTCAGTTTCGCTGCGAGAAACCAGCAGTCTGATTAGATCCTTATGCCTGGTTCCTGAACCCTATGGGGGAAAACAGACATTTCAGTGGCCGGACAAAAACCTGTCCGCAGGAAAGTAGCCAATTTGATAATGGATAGACAAGAACAAGCCTATTCTGCATTCCATTCAACCGATCCATTCTCCCATGAGGCTGTTTGTGCAAGAGGAGTAATGCAATGTGAAGGACATTGGATCTCAAACGTGAAGTGCAAGGGATCTTATTCTGAAGCAGATGTTTCAGAGATAAGGACAGTATTAGGGTCCATTCACACGTCCGTTGTTGCTTTCCTGATCTGTTCCGTTTTTTGCTGAACAGATCTAGACCCATTCATTTTCAATGGGTCCTGAAGGGAAAAAAATAAATAAAAAAATAATATCGGACAGCACAATGTCAGATTTTTTTTCAGGACCCATTGAAAATGAATGGGTCCAGATCTGTTCCGCAAAAAACGGAACAGATCAGGAAAGAAACAACGGACGTGTGAATGGACCCCAAAATGTGTTTATATCTACCCATATGTCCAAACAGCAAAATGTATAGATGCCACTAGTTTTCCCTCCAGCACATGCCCGGTGTGGAGAGAAACAGAGCATTGCTAGGGTGACGTCATGTCAATAGGGGGGAGAGACTTTGCAGCACTTCTCTCCTGGCACGGTGGTGCCGAGGCTGGAGATATCGCTGCTGGAGCCCAGACCGGTAGGTTAGGGACTTTTTACTTTTAGAAAGACTAATAGCAAGTAAATGGTTGCCCAATTAAATTAAAATGACCATCTTAAAAAAGGCAAGTAAACTATAATGTACATTGCAGAAGTGAAAAGAAGCAGAAATCCCTGATATAAAGTAGTAAGCAGTGTAGATAAGAAGGAAAGAAGCCTATGGGTACAATAGTGCACATGTGTGTGCAAAAAAAATTCTACACATAAATCCACATTTTGGGTGCAGATTTAAAAAGGGTAGAAATTTGCATAAGAAGTATAAAAAACTGGAAGTGCACCTGACTGAGCTGGATAAAGTTAGAAAGGCAAAACAAATTGTGATAAGTGCAAAAGGAGGAAGAAATAGTCAAATCTATGAATGCAAGGAACTGTCAGGATGAGGCCTCATTCTGGCCTCCCCTCCTCAGACAGGATCACACAGCATAAGGCCTCATGCACACGGCCAGTCACTTGAATGGGTCCGCAATCCCTACCCCACCGCAAAAAAAAAAAACACCACAACCAATAAATAAATAATATATATATATATATATATATATATATATATAAAATTTTTATTTTTTTTATTATAGAATATGATCCTGTCAGAGGACCTCACATCATTTTCACAAATAAATTACTCAAATCATACGGTACCTTCATTGCCAGGAAGAATTTCTCAGCAAAATAAGCCGGTTTGCTTATTATACATTTTACTGCAAGTGAACATAACAGAGGGTTATTGTTGCAGAGTTTCTATTTTAACAATCCCATTGAAGTCTATGAAGAAAACTACTATGAGGCGCCGTGTTGCTCAAACAATTGACACGCTGCAGATTTCAAAAACTGAATAACCGTTCAATTTCAACTTATAAAAAGTACACAAAATGTTTAGTTTATGACAGCTCGTGTGTGGCCACTTTAAAAGTATGCAGACTAATTTGACATAGGTTTATAAAATGGCGTTAATTTTCTGTAATTTTTTTGTATATTAATATACTATAACGTAAAATTTGGTGTACTCCTACAGGCATATTCGGTATACCTAGCTAAGCCCGGGTTAATATCATGTTTTTGTCTTATGTTTAACATATGTTGGGTGGGAAGGAGGAGAATGCAGAAAAGCAGTGCACAATGCTTTTCCCATCTTGCAGAGTCCAGACAAAAAAAAAAAACAAAAACAAACACAGCTTAACAAAAAAAAAAAACTATATAGTGACAGATGCCACTGTATGGCATCCATTTAAACTAACACAAAAATGTGATGTGAACCCAGTCTAATGGGCATCTATATAAAATTAAACCTACTTACCAAGTGAGATCAGACAGTTTTCAATATCTCCTTTTAACTCCAGATCAAGGGCCTTAGCCATATCATTTTTGCTATATCTGGAATATCTTGCGAAAACTGAAAGTGAAATTCATGTATACAATTACACACACACACACATTTTTTATTCTCTTCCATTTTCAACCTGAAATTCTTCTGAGACACATAGTGCTGTTCCCAATTAGTGATAGACGAACATCAGCCAGAAACTGTTCGCAAACGCGCGTTTGCGACCAAATGTTTAAGAACTGCGCGTTCGCGGCGGACCCCCATTAACTTTAATCACAGGTGAACCTGAAAAAACCTCAGGTCATATTTGCAGCCAAATACTTACTAAAAGTACACAAATAGTCCCACAACATGGACAGGGACATACCAGAAAAATACCAAAAGAATAAATAAATCATTGGCAAAAATTCCCCCCCAAAAAATATTTTAAATCAGGGGCCATTTTTTATGCATATTAAAAGGGAAGCTCTCAAAAGTGTTCCAATGGAACTATATGTGAACAGACATGGCATCAGTCTGAGGCATCTGTTAACGTATACATTTTTTTGTTATGCATTAGGGTACTTTCACACTAGCGGCAGGACGGATCTGACAGGCTTTTCATCCTGTCGGATCCGTCCTGCCACTATTTTGCCGTGCCGCCGCTCCATCCCCATTGACTATAATGGGCACAGGGGCGGAGCTCTGGCACAACACGGCAGTTCGCAGCGAGAGGCCGCCGGACTAAAAAGTCAGACATGCAGTACTTTTAGTCTGGTGGCTTTTTGCTGTGCTGGAGCTCCGCCCCCATTATAGTCAATGGGGACGGAGTGGCGGTCCGGCGAACTAGCGGCAGGACAGATCCGACAGGGTGAACACCCCTGTCGGATCTGTCCTGCCGCTAGTGTGAAAGTAGCCTTAAATGGGATGCGAGACCAGCCTTTGTGTCAGAATAAGCACCAGTACACAGCGGAGCAGAGGGGAGGCCGCCATGTACTGACAGAGCGCAACCTGGTCCTGGTGGTCAGGGGCGAGGACTGTTTCCCAAGGATCATTTATCTACTGGGAAATACAGGGCACAGTATAATACACTAGAATCTATATAATAAAGATATTAACCCTACCCCCGAATAATAAAACAATTAGGGGGTCATTTATTATATAGAAATAAGTCTATATTAGGTGTATTTCTGACAGATTGTGGCACAAAGGTCCTTGGCACTGCAATCTGCATCTTTTCCCCCCACTCATGCCAGGTTGTGTGCGCAGCAAAATGGATACAGTTATTGGATACCACCGCCATACAGTGACCGGATAACACTGTATAAAAGAGGGCACAGTACAGGGTGGGTGGCACACTCACGTGACCCTGTGACGTTACAAGGTCCTTATGGTGAATGCTGTTCAGACGCTACCATAATGAGAGGCAGAGGAGTGAGACAGGGGCCCTGGATGGACACAGCAAGTAGGTGGAAGGAGCTCTGAGAGGAATTCATGCAAGAAGTAGTGGTAAGAGGTCTGTGCAGGGCAGCAACAGGAGATAGGAGGGTGGAACAGGAGCTCTGGATACATGAGGGGAGGAAAGGAGACAGAAGGGGCTCCATGAGGATGAGATAGGACAGGATATTGGGGGAAAGGGGGGGGGGCACATGTGTCATGAGGCAAACTGCTTAATGAAGCAGTAAAACAACTATATTGCATGAAACATCCAGCAGCAGCTTGAAGAGTTCTAATCTCCTGTCCCACAGAGAAGAGACAGTCACAGTGCAGACTCACTGACAAACTCTGCGTGTCTGAAGCTGTTAAGGTAACCTGCTGCTCTGCTGAATGGAGTGAAGAGGGGACATATCTGAAGCTCTGCAGCAGCCGGACTGTAGTACAGGCCCCAAAAGTTAGGCATTCACAAGCCTTATAGGCCGCTGTATATACATAAGACAAGGACCATTCTTTGTTCTGGGTGATGGTGGATATGTGTGGGCTGGCACAATTACACGTGGTAGTCACAGGTATTGAATTCCTCTGAGATCCATGCCTCATTCATTTTTAGAAATGCGAGTTAGTTCACACTGGCGTGAGCTAGGCGAGTGCGCTTATTGGTCACGATCTCCCTGCTGCGCTGAACGTCCTTTCGGACAGGACACTCGGCGAGGGGCAAGCCAAGAGTTCCATGGCAAATTGTGCCAGCTCTGGCCACAGGTCAAGCCTACACACCCAGTAGTCCCTCGCTTCTCAGAGCATCCACAACAGCCGTTAACCATATGTAGTCGGACACCTTTCGGTCTAAGCGTTCGCTGAGGCTGGATCCGAAGGGCGGCTCTCGATGGGTTCACAGCAAAAATGATCTCATATCCGAAGTGACCAACACATCTTTAAACTGCCCTTTTCTTGCAGGCGAGGTAGGATTGGTACCCACACTTTTCGCTGTGGGTGGAAATTCCTTTGCCAGTGCCTGCAACAGCCGAATGCGGCATCTCTCACAGAAAGGCCTGGAAATGCTGCATTCTGCCAGCCCTCTGATGCTGGTAACATGTCCGCCATTTTGTGTTTGTACCTGGGATCCAAGTAAGTTGCCAGCCAGGACTAGTCCTTGCTCCAGTGTTTGAAGAGGCACCCCCGTATAAAGAGCATGTAGGCCCCCCATTTGCACTAAATTGGAAGCGGTGGGGCACCCTGGCTCCTGCTCATCACCCAGGAGAATGTCATCCTCGTTCTTCTCCCCCACACACAGACACCAGGGATCCCCAAAAAGTTAAAATTCTCCCTCAAAGCCTGCTCTTGTCTTCCTCCTCCTCCCCTAGCCACAATCCTCCTCTGACGACTCCTGCTGACTTGTCTCAGATGGAGTAGCCCCCCCTGAGAATTCATGCAGCATTGCCACTTCCTCATCTTCCAGCTCCTGCTCCTCGACAGCTTGTTTAACAACAACGCAATACACACGCCAGAAAGAAGGCGTAAGGTACGATGTTACCGATGGCTCCCTGGCTGCGACTGACCAGTTTGGTGATTTGCATAAGCAGCCACTAGCGCATTGAAAAGAAACCAAGCTCCCCAGAACCTGTCCTGCTGCAGGGTTCATACAGGTAGTCTGCTCCAGCAGCAACGTGCTGTTAACGACTACCTAGCAAGTAGAGTTCCAGCATGTCTGGCTGTCACAAATCTGACAGGCAAGTGGTGTCGCTGCTTAATGTCAGCAAGGCGAGCCATGGCAGTGTAAGATCTTCTAAAATGGCCAGAGATTTTTCTGGCCTGCCACAAGACGTCCTGGACCCCAGGGTATTTGGCAACAAATCGCTGCAGGACTAAGTTCAGAACGTGTGCCATGCACAGCACGTGTGTCTTTTTGCCCTGTTTCATCGCACTGAGCAGATTGGCACCGTTGTCACACCACTTTACCAACTGTCAAATTGAGCAGGGTTAGCCACTGATCGGCCTGTGACTGCAGAGCTGAAAGCAGTGCAGGACCGGTGTGGCTCTTGGCTTCCAGGCACAACAGCCGCAGCACAGCATGGCAACGTCTCACCTGGCACGTCGAATAGGTTCTGGGGAGCTCGGGGGAAGAGGAGTCAGCCAAGGAGCAGACAGAGGATGGAGTAGGAGGATGAGAAGAGTCAGGCCTGCATACAATCCGTGGCGGCAACACCAAATTCAAAAGGGAGCCACGGGTTACATGCTTGACGGCCATCATAAGGTTCACCCAGTGGGCAGTAAGAGTTATGTACCTTCCCTGCCCTTGTGTCTGTGGTCAGATGTATCTTGGCACCAACACTGTGTGCCAGAGATATATTCACTTGCCGCTAAATGTGGCCATATAGCTCTGCAATGCCCTTCTGGGAGAAATATTTCCTTTCTGGGGACCTTCCATTGTGGTGTGCCAAAGGCCACAAATTTTATAAAGGCCTCCGAGTCCACCAGTTTACATTGCAGTAGTTGGCATGCTAGCAGTTCCGACAAGCCAGCGGTCAGCTGTTGGGCAAGAGTTTTATCTGGCGTCAGTTTTTTTTTTACGGTCGAACATTTGGGCCACGGAAGCCTGCCTTTTGCCAGATAAACGCAACAAAGGCATGGTGGAAGGTGGAGTGGAGGACAAAGGGGAGGAGAGAGGATAAAGAGAAGAGGCAGGATGAGATATGCCAGGATTGTGGCTTTGTGGGTTCCAATGGTGTTGCTCCCACTGGGCTTACTGATGGGCAGCTAGGTGCCTTTTTAAAGGCGGTCGTCCCTAGGTGAGTGTTGGGCTTACCGCGACTTATGCGTTGACAGCACAGGCTGCAGATGGCAACACTATTGTCAGCAGCTGACACGTTAAAGCCCACACTGTGGAGCCATGTGCAGTGTCCTGGGAGCCCCAGAAGTGGCTGTGCATGGCTCACTCCAGATACATTTGCAGTCTGCTTTTGGCCTCCTGTGCCCTGCCTGCTTCTCCGTCTCTCCCTCTGAACTCCCCTCATCCTCTTGTGGGCACCCACGTGACGTCCGTCGACACGTCATCGTCACCTTCACCACTATGGACATCTAAGATCGGAGAAGGCAGCAACAGCGGGGACCTCCCTCCTTGGGCTGATCTGGGTACTGTCATCAGACCGCTGGGGGAGGGGGGGGGGGTTCGTTGGCTACCTCCTCTTCCTTAGCCAATGTCAAGAATAGCTGCGCATCGGTAAGGTCTGGGAATGGATGGGAAAATAATTCCTTTGACTCAAGTGGAGGGGCTATGGTAGTGTATTTGGGGGTACACACAGCAGAGTGAGGGGGGTGCAGAAGCAAAAGGTTGAGTGAGCCACTCAACCAACTCTGGTGCACCCTTCGCATGTGCCTTCTCCAACTTACCACTTAGGCTCTGACCTGGTGCACCTGCCTAACCCCTACCACCCCTGCGGAACAGCCTGCCTCTTCCTTTGCCTGGCATTTTCAAAATAACCCTGTGCCAAAGTCCCTAGAGAAGAGCAGTATTTGTGGAAGCAGGTATATTGCAGGCCTCATTAAATTTTTGGAGGAAACAGGTGTATTGAACCCCTTAATCAGCATTTTGTGGAAGAAGGTATATAACACCCCTGATTTTTTTTTTTTTGGGGGGGGGGGGGGGGGGAGGGGGGCAGGTATATCATACCCTTTGCAAATAGTTGTTCCAATTGCACTTGTCCCTATATATAGCAGCGGTATCGCAGCATAACCACAACTGCTGCACAATACAAATGCACTAAATACTTTCTATGTTAGAAAGTATATTATAGGTATATCACACCTATACCAGTCCTTAAAAGGACTTGTGTCCCTATTAGTTAGCGTTTAGTGTCTCCAGGAGCCTGTCCCTGCTCCACAAAGCAACCTTTCCCTACAACAGCAAGACACAGAATGTAAAATGGCTGCCATATTGTGGTCTTTTATAGGGTAGGGGTATATCCATGTGCTGAAACATCTCAATTGGCTGTCCTGTCCTACCTGATGGATGTGCCATGGGTCAAAGTTCGGAGCAATGCAAAAGAATATGTGCCGGCGGACGTCGCCATATGTTTGCATGTTCAGTGAATCGAACGCGCAAAGTTCACCACCAGGCAAATCGCAAAGCCATCGCTACTCACAATGTGCACTGTAGGTCTCAGTGAGGACATTCACATTGAACAGAGAACTTCAGATATAAATCTTTACCTTGACAGAGATGTGGACAGCTCCTTGAAGTTAGAATGTTTATGAACGTATTCACGTCTGTTCCCTTTCGTTTTTCTCCAGCTTCATATAAAGCCTATCATTGAAACAAAGTTTATCAAAAAAAAAAAAAAAAAAAGGGAAAGAATACTTTGTGGCCATATCCATACCCTTGCATCATTGTCAACTTGCTCTTCGTTTATAACTGTGCTCTCGCTGCGCTCGCCCTAAATGTGAGGGTAAAATATCACCTTAGTATTGGTTTTAAAGTCTAGGCCAATTTATGATCCTCATACATGACCTACGCAGCAGTACTCCGGCATCCCATGCCTACAGATTTATCTAGCCAGACTGCCTTTGAGTAATAGTCCAAGACAAAAAAACACCAACTGTTAGAACGTAAAACTACCTTGATAAGTGCAAGAAGAGCTTTCTGAAAAGCTCCAGAAGTATCAGCGGCCACATCTTTTGCAAGTTCCTTTTTAAATTCTGAAATTAGAGTATACATATGAGCAGTATATTATCACAAGGTCTGTGTACGGTAAAATTCTTTAAGAGTCTGATCTCTATACAGTTTCTAAAAGGTACATCTATAGACGGGTTAAACACATTGTATAGTTATGGTACCAAAAATCATACAATAGAAAAAAATTAAAATAAAATAATAAAAACCCACACATGATCATCATCATCTAAAAAGGCTGGGAGCAACCTGTTCAGAATGCTAGATTGTGAGCAGCAATAATTGCCACCACTTGCAAAGATGCCCAGGGGGAAAGGGTGGGTATGAGGAGGCAGGGCACTTACTGTACATATACTACACTTTGGTGAATGTTCCTGTCCTGCTGCTCAGTCATGATAACTGATTGTAAGCAGGGTTGAATCATTACTGTCCATTGTAGAGGAGTGTATTGAGGCCCTACCCACTCACCTTCCAGGCAGTTCTGCAAATGGAGGCAACCAGTCCTCCTCACATTCTAGGACAGGTTGCTGGAGGTCATTTTAATTAATTCCTGGAGAACTCCTTAACGTCACAAGAACATAGCACAGTGCTAGTTGGTAAAGTTGAGGATCTTTAGACCATTTACACTGGCCTTATGGGTTCTGTTCAGGGGCGTAGCTATAGGGGTGCAGAGGTAGCAGTCGCTACCGGGCCCAGGAGCCTGAGTGGGCCCAAAGAACCTTGTGTTGCACAAGAAGACACCAGTATTA
This sequence comes from Bufo gargarizans, assembly GCF_014858855.1. Lineage (NCBI taxonomy): Eukaryota > Metazoa > Chordata > Amphibia > Anura > Bufonidae > Bufo > Bufo gargarizans. The sequence goes on along the minus strand of NC_058080.1, from coordinate 461,250,887 downwards.
TAGAAAGTGCATGCAGGTCAAGTTGCACCTCTGGCTCAAGGGAAGGGGGTTTAATCAAGAATTTGGCATGGAGGCGGGGGTGCAGTTTCAATTTTTGCCTCAGGCAGCACGAAGGCTATGCGCTTCCTGCCCCTGGCCACAAAGCACTGAGGGAAGGCGAACCCCCCCCCCCCCTCAGCCTCAGATTTTATCAAATCAGAGGGAGGGCTTAGTCCATATATAATGTTTGCATCTATTATAGGAGTGCATTATTTGCCTTGATTTTTCTTTCATAGCTTTTAAGTGCCCATGAGAGATAAGAATCTCTTGGTTTTCTAATGGTTTCAAAAGATGTTAGCAGTTTTTTTTTCCCCTCCATACATGCCTTGACATTTTCCTGGTCGGGAGCACAGAACCCTGGTGAAATTATAAGACCAGAGTGAATAGACCCTTATGGCAAGTCTTTACATTCTGATTTTTAAAGGGAATCTGTCATCCTAATTTTGGACTATTATCTACAGTAATGCTTGATTAGTACTGCAGATAGGGGTCCAGCTCACCATTTTTTATTTTCCTACTCCCCCGTTCCTCCACTGTCAGCTCTTAAAGCTGCACAGAAATACAGTCCAGACTGCTGTGCTGTTCTAACATAATGGGGAGGACTCATGTGCACATACAGCAGTCCTGTATTTTAACACAGTTCTGTGTGCTGACAGCAGGGAAAATGGGGGCAGTAGGAAAAAAAAATACAAAATTGTGATCTGGACTCCATATCTGCTGTAGAAGATAGTCCAAAATGGGAGTGACCGATTCCCTTTAAATGTTACAGGTACCTTGTACACAATCCATAAGCTTAAGTGATTTTGGTGAACAAATGTCATATTAAAAAAGGAAAAAATTACCTTCTTTGTAAACTTTGCCGATTTCTCTAATCTCAAGATTGGTTCGCGATACTATGATTTCAATCAATGTATTTTCATCTGTTCCAAGACCCTAAAATAGTCCAGCAACTTTAAACTGTCTTCATAATATATAGTTAATTAAGCTGGTTTCAGAACATCATATTTCATTGAACATTTGAAATTTTATTCATAACAGACCCCCAGCAGAAAAGTTACCAATACAAAAATTACAGCTGTAGGACATTGGACAGCTGTAATATCCCTTCTGGATATTTTATTATGATGTAGTCTATTTTTACTAAAGCCTGTATTAGACAGGCAGATCAGCAAGTGATTGTCGGGGCGAGAAAGTGTTCCCTCCTGACAATCTTTTGCTAGCAAGTGGAGGAGACCATTGCTATTACATGCAGCAATCTCCTCCGTAGCATATGCCCTCTTGTCCCCATACTGTCCTGTGGTTTGCAGACGACAGCACGATCTGCTGACAGCACGCGCTGATTTTTAGGCATGCTAAAAAAAAAAAAAAAAATTGCCCGATGAACATGCATCACGGGTGGTGCAGCTGTTTGGATGGGAAATATAAAACTCAGATGCTGTGGTTACAATGGCCCATGGCATCTGAGGGGGTTAAATGTTAGTGACCCGCATTACCATCAGTCATGGACTCTGCTTTGTAAAATAGCAGCCATCCAGCTGCTATAGCACCTTCTCAGCTTCTGAGTGTCTGCCATCGTTAAAGTCCTGACTTGCACCATACATGTAGGGGTTAATTACTAATTAACAACAACAACTATGAAAAGGAATGGATGGAATAAATTAGCTAGAAAGATTATCAAACCTAAGGTTATTAAGTGTAACCCATTTATACCCAAGACTGTCAAGGGGACATCCTCTACGTCTAGTAAAGAAGGTTTGTAAATCAACATGGAAGAGGGTTCTTTACTGTAAGAGCACAGACTATAAAACTGTGTGCCAGGGGAGATGATGAACACACCAAAAGAGTTCCAGAGGGGTCTGGATGTATTTCTGAAGTATAAATAGTATTAAAAGTTAGAGTTACTAGGTTTCTAGAGATGGGACATTGATCTATGGAGCTTAAGCCGATTCCAAGAGTTGGAAATTATTTTTTCCACCAAAATGAAGAAAACTGGCTTCCAGATCAACTCTGCAGGATACCAGGCTGAACAGGATTGATGAAGGTCTTATCAGCCTTACAAACTATGTAACTTCAATGGAATGGTGTTGGAGCTGCCTACGCAACACCAGCGCTGTGGCCTCTGTTCTAAAGAGTGGTGAGGGTCAGAGTAGGATCAGTGTTTTGGCTAGGACCACAGCTTTTGAAGCCGAAGAGTAATTCAGGAAAACAGGTACATGCAGTATATTGATCTAATTTTTTAGTTGACTTCTATGTGGGATAATCAGCACCTACCATATATGGCATCAAATGGAGCATAATATTCTTTTTCATAAGGCAGTATAAAAAGTTACAAATGTGTCCAGAGGATAGTATCACTGCCATATGATTGCTGCATACTACTTGGAAATACATTTGAGCTATCGTACAGTTGTGTGGATGAAGCCCATGAAGGACAATTGGAATATAAACATACTAGGACAATATTTTACCTTCACAGCATTCTTCAAACAATGGGCATCAAATTGGGCAGGGGTTTTCATCAATCCCAAAACAACCTCCTCCAGATGGCTTGAGAGAGCCTTTTTCAAAGCATCATCCAAAGACTAGAAGAAAAGATAGCAGCACAAACCAAGTCTCAAATAGTTGATACATTTGTGTAATTGTTATAAGTTGACTATTCAACTAGAGAATAAGCAATTATTTCTCAACATGAAGGCTTCCTTCCTCAGGAAGAATGCTATACCAACCTTGCCTGTTTGCTGCTGATAAGCAGCCTTTATTTGCTGACGTTCATGGTTGGTTCTTTTAGTCAAGATGTCAATGATAGAGCCTTCATCAACACCTGCAAAAAATAAAATAATAAAAATCCACCCCCACAAGTAACAGTAAAATTGAATTTAACAAAGGGATTAACAAAAATAATCATACACTGCATAGATTAGTGGTTGAAGGTTCAAGAATATAATAGTAACAATCTATATTAAATTCACACTGCCTGGAAGAGATAATCATGCTGATTAAAATTAAACCAGTCTTGTGAAAAATCAGTTGCGGCATTCCCAATACAAGAAAAACTTCCATTCTTTATGCAAATTAGAGCCTCAGTGCATCGGGGAGGATGCCCAGCATGGGAAAGCTCAGTAGCTGAAGTTCACCGAGGGGTTAGACACATACTGAAGCCCTAATTTGCACAAGTCATCCGCAGGAACACCACAACCAGTTTTCACAAGACAAGTATTTTTATAATCCGAATTAATGCTACCAGGCAGTAGTGCCTGGTTTAATAGGATTGATCCTACTGGATGGTACAGTAAACAAAAAAAGTAAACAGTGTTGAGTAAACTCCACTAGAGGCGACTATAGGAGCATCACAACTTTACCTAGGGTCAGACTGGCCAACCAGAGGATCCTCCAGTGAGCCCAGTCTCCGAAGCCACAGTGGGCCCCAAATGTCCAAGATAAAAAAATAAAAAACACATTTGGAGCTTGCCATTTGCCACTAGGGTCTATTATTTTGATTGAAAATCTATTATTCTTGGGCTCTGCTAGGACTAAGAACCTTAGTCAGACATGGATATTAACATTTAGAACTTCTGTCCCCCTCAGGGGGATTTGAACCTCTGCATCCTGCAGAAATGGAGCCTAATGCATACTGTTACCTAGCAAAGTAATGTACTTTATGGACATGCATGGTCAAAACAGGTTTACCACAAAAGGAAGTCTAGAAATATATAACCTTTAGCTTTTATGGCCTTCTCTAGATTTGCTGCATCTGAAGCAGGATTGTACCCAGAAGTTGCTTTCAGAGATGGTCCTGACTCCTCAGCCTGTAAAAGATGATTTTAGGAAGTTACATGAACAAACCATGGACAGTTACTGATGCATTCACATCTTATTTCTGATAAATCATCTCCGTCTAAAGATCAGAAGTTCCAACACTGAATAGTTAGTCACCCGCTATCGAAAACACAATGTGAATCGCAGCATCTCATTTTTCTAAATAAGACTTCCACCCAAAATATAAAAATGGCATGGCCATGTAATAATACGTTAGAGACACCTAAAACTGATAGCTATGGTTGCTTCACTTACAAATATATACTGTATTTTTTTAAGTTTCTAACCTTTCTGTGGGTGGGCAGCAAATCACATGAGAATCAAGTTGCGGCACCTCCCAGGATGCATTGCAATTTGCTTTTATTAACACCTTAACAGGAGTCGTGGTAGCTAATCTGAACCAACATAGACATTGCTGAGACGTTTAGATGGAGCAGGGGAGCGGCTAGGCTTGTCCTCTCTTGTGATGAGTAATGTTCGAGGCATTTGTTCAAACAGGCTTGTATGAAAATGGTCTGTTTCTAAAAACAACCGAATTCCTCTGCTGTTATACACGTCTACGGCTAGCCATAGTGGGCTAGCCATCCAGCACCGAGTAATTTCCTGGGTCTAGCAAGTTACACAATGTTATATATTTTGCAGTTCACATTAGCTTTCACTTACAGTGCACTGGGCGTGTCCGCCATCTTCCATAAATTTTGCTTGGGCAAGAAACTCTTGCATAAAAGACATGATTGCTAAAAAAAAAAAATACAAATATTGATATTTAATACAATACACATCAGTAAATAGGTACGTAGAACCCAAAATAAATTAGAAAGACACTAGGACTGTTCCCATCAAGTGCAGGAAATCTAATGTTTTGCAGGCTCTCATACTTTTTGCAAATTAAAAAGGGATTGTCTCACTTCAAATAGCATTCAGTATGTAGAGAAAGTTAATAAATGGCCCTTATGTATTGGGATTCTCCATATTGCTTCCTTTGGGATTCTCCATATTGCTTCCTTTGCTGGCTGGATTCATTTTTCCCATCACATTATACATGCTCGTTTCCATGGTTACAACCACCCTGCGATCCATCAGTGGTGGTCGTGCTTGCACACTATAGGAAAAAGAGCCAGCCTATGTGCTCTCCTTCAGTGCAAGCACGACCATCATTACTTGATAGCAGGGTGGTCATAACCATGGAAATGAGCAGTGCATAATGTGATGGAAAACTGAATCCAGCCAGCAAAGGAAGCAACATGGAGAATCATAATACATTAGTAAGTGCCTTGTATTAACTTCCTCTACATAATAAATGCCACTTGCTGAAGCAAAACAACTCCTTTATTTTTTTATGTCTTTACAGCATTTTCACAGTTGTTAATGACAGATCAGGTCATTCGGATCTAGTAAAAAAGAAAAATGAAACCTAATAAATCTGCAGCTCAGTGAAACAACTATATTTCTACATCATCGGCCCAATTGTTAAGTCATGGCTGGATGATGCCTTTATGCGATTATGTCCATTCGCGTAGCCAATGTCTGCCTCGGGTGGGGCCTGCTCATACTGCTGACCTGACCATGGCCAGGCCGGTTTGCCTTACCCAGGGGTGTAACTATGATCAAAATAGGGCCTCAACCACCTTGTGAAAAAGCTGCATAAGTAGCAATCAAACAGGTACGTATAATCAGATATGGTAATCTTTATAAGGTGAGCTCTTTTCAGGAAAAGATTAGATCTAACATAAATGAACACTTAATAGAAGTTCGGTGGACGAACTTGCCCCACGATGATAGGAAGGTTCGCCCCATCACACCCAAATCACCCCATCCCTGCGTTTTCAGCACTGAATCCGTGCGAAAAAGGCCTTCAGCAGACTTTGAGGGGTCTTTTAATAACAGTTTTTGGAGCAATAAAAAAATAACAAGACACTATTTTATTGCAGAGTTTTTAACGCTGTCCTCGCCACTTAAGAGTGTAGAGCAGGGATGGCCAAACAGAGGCTCTCCAGCTGTTGCAAAACTACAACTCCCAGCATGCCCACGCTGCCTACAGCTATCAGCAGGGCATGATGGGAGTTGTAGTTTAACAACAGCTGGAGAGCCACAGGTTGGCCATCCATGGTGTAGAGGGTACTAGCCCTAGAAAACGTGTAGAAGAGGCGGGAAAACTACTGTAGTCAGGTTGCGGAACCAGTCACTTCATGTGCTGTCCGCATCAGTTTGCGTGGCCCCGCAAAAATTATGAGGCATATCCTATTCTTGACCATTTTGCGGACACTAGGCCTCCTGTTCCATTCTGCAAATTGCAGAAGGCACACGGGTGGCATCCACAATTTGCGGACCGCAAAACACGGTCGTGTGCACAAGCCCTGATAGACACTAGTGGAGAAGAAACACGTCATCTGAGTAGATGCCTCAGGCCCTAAAATGCTGAGGCACACCCTGCCCCTCCTCCCATACCTACTGGTGAGAGAACAAAGAACAAGAGGAAAATTAAATCTAAGATTTACAGTTACACAGCCGACCATGTTGTAACTTGTAAGCAAAATTGTAAAAAAAAAAAATAAAAATAAAAATCTATAATACAACATAAGTATAAATACACCCCCCCCCCCCCATTTTGAATGTTGCCACACCCCTTCACTGCCAAAAACATATATATAGCACTCATTGCATATACAGTATAAACACACATGCACAGATCCAAGTCATACAGTACAGAAGACATGCATAGTCCACCCGTTAGTACACGGTTAATAGAAACTTGGCAAGCAGCAGGCAAGTCTGTTTATTGTGTGCACAGAACAGATTTAATTTGCTTGTCCAGCACATAAAATCCTAGGCGATTGGGTCGCTCCCTTTGAAATAAATAAATAAAACACCCAATCTAGGCTATATAAACTTTGATATATTAACAACAATCATACCCCTTATGTGGACACATTGAAACGAGCAGTGATATTTAATATCTTAAGAGATCTTTCTGCCACCTCTAGTTTCCTGTGCAGCAGGCAAAGAGTTAAAGCAGTTGCATGAAGAGGAAAACCTGAAACCCACCTTCTGTTGCAGGAGAAAGAGGCTGAGGACTTATGTGCTGTGGAGTGGAAGGCTGGGCCACTGAACTCCTGATTTTTATGAAGAACTTGGAAACCACACCTAGCAACAGTCACATTGCTCAACCAGCACTGATTGGTTGGCAAGCAGTGGGTTCAGGCAATAGTGCTGGACGCACAGCAATTACTTCCAACATGCAGCATTCCGGCTATGTGCAGACACCCTTTTCTCATGTCAGTTAGAGAGCAGCAAAACTGCTTACCGCCTCTACACAGCTAATAAAACACATTATGCAAACATTTCTACGTTTGTAACTATTTTTTTATCATATCAAACAAACCCATAAGAACACAATTCCTGGGTCCTGGCCAATACTGCATGTATGTAATAATTACATAGGTAAGGTTGTTCCACTACTAAACAAGTTAGTAATTTACTGTTAATCTTACGGTTGTTTTAAGCCTAACATTCTTTACTTGCCCCTGTTGTCTGTGTCACATTGCCAAAGTGACAGATCCATGGTATAAGACAGGACGGACTGGTCTCTCAAGCTCAACCATAATACAAAAAGGCTTAGCTGGTAAAACAGTGTGAGGAGTTATTTCACATCCAACTGTACAAACTAGGTGGGGCAGAGGCCTAACTTGAAGTCTCTGAGCTCCAATTCATTATTTTTTTATATCAGGACGTGATATTTATATTACGGATAGAGATGAGCGAATTGAATCCCACGAAGCGGAATTCGATCCGAATTTCAGGATAAATTTGATTCGCCTTGAAGCCGAATTTCCTCGTGCTTCGTGTTAGCGAATCGATTTAAACTGGAATAGTGTAAAAAAAAAAAAAAAAAATCATACTTGCCTCCTCCATTTGCTCATGACAGGCCACCAGCCTCCATCTTGATTGAAGATCTCGGGCAAAATCCTGTGCGTGGTGACGTATGACGTCACCATGCCGGCCGGAGTGATGATGTAATCTCGCGCTGTGCGAGATTTCACTCCAGATCTTCAAGCAAGATGGCAGCAGTCGGCCCGTCGCAAGCAAATGGAGGCGGTAAGTTTGATAGAAATTTTTTGTTATGTTAATTTCACACAGTTTTTACACTCAGATGCCGCGATCATGTATGAACGTGGCATCTGAGGGGTATAATGACGGGGGCGGTGCTATTGCAGCTCCCTGTCATTGCACCCGCTACTTACAAAAAAATTTGTTTCGTGACAAAGGTATTCATCATGAAGCAAATTTTTTTTTAAAACATTGGGCGAATCAGCCGAATCGAACTTTTCATAAATTCGCTCATCCCCAATTACGGATGTAAACTTATGAGGGAAGTGGACCCGTAGGTCACCTCAGTCATTTGGACATAGTTATACTGTTCAAAAGTAGGGTCCGTTCACACATCCGTTGTTTCTTTCCTGATCTGTTCTGTTTTTTGCGGAACAGATCTGGACCAGTTCTGTACCCATTCATTTTCAATGGGTCCTGAAAAAAAAAATCGGACATTGTGCTGTCCGATTTTTTTTCAGGACCCATTGAAAATGAATGGGTACAGAGCTGGTCCAGATCTGTTCCGCAAAAAACGGAACAGATCAGGAAAGAAACAACGGACGTGTAAATGGACCCTTAAACAAACTGTCTACCTTATGAGAAAAAAATTGTGGTAAATGTTAGAAAATAAGAAGCCAGAACCGAGCAGTGGGTTGCAGGTAAGTATGCTTTCATCTACAGGTCCGGAGGGGAGGGGGGAAATTGCACATGCAATGAAAAATAACACCCCTGACGTTCCAACGGTTTCAGTGTCCCAAACAACGGCATGAGGCCTAAGTAATGGAGGTGAAGCCTAGTTCGTGCAACCTGGAAGCAACTAAGGCCCGTGTAAGGAATAGGCCTGTCATAAAAAAGACCAGTCATTCTGCAGTCTGAACGCAAACATTATGTGACAGACTGTGTGCAATACTGTGTGGTATGTGGCAGGTATACCATGACTGATAAGAGTGTGTGTACTGGTTGTAAAGTCAGAGATACCATAATCTGGAAGGATCTGTTAGAGGTTGTGTGGTACCATGCCACATGGAGAGAAATCTGTGATAATAAATGCAGAACCACAGTGCCCAGGTCGGTTGGGTGTAAGCAAGCCTGTAGACTGTACAGACTGTAACCACTAATCCTGCTGCCTGTCAAAGACTGTTGTAACTGTATATTGTTCTTCCATGATGTCATATTTGTCTGCTGTCACTAAAAGAGAAAAGGTATAAAATAAGACTGTTGCCTCTGACTGAGACCTCATGCACACGACAGTTGTTTTTTGCATCCGCAAATTGTCCGTCCGCCCAAAAAAAACAGATGCAGCATTGTTTTTTTTTTTTTTTTTTTGGGAGGATCTGTTTTTTTCCACAGATCCCTTGTAATAAATGCCTATCCTTGTCCGCAAATGTGAAAAAAGTAGGACATGCACAATTTTTTTTTGCTGAAGGGAAACGCGGACAACGGACAGGGAACACAAACGGATGAACTATCAGCGTTTTTTTGCTGACCTATTGAAATGAATTGGTCCCCATCCTATCAGCAAAAAAAAAACGGAACGGAGGCCGAAAAAAAACAACTGTCGTGTGCATGAGGCCTAAGGCTGCTTTAACACTTCCGTTACTGATAATACAACCATCTGCATACGTTATGAATGGATCCGGTTGTATTATCTTTATCATTGCCAAGACGGATCCGTCATTAACTCCATTGAAAGTCAATGGGGGACGGATCGTTTTTTTATTGTGTCCCCATTGTCTTGCATTGGAGGTAATGCTGGATCCGTCTTGCTCCGCATCCCAGGGCGGAAAGCAAAATACAACATGTTGCAGTTTGCTCTCCGGTCTGGGAACGCAACTAAATGGAACGGAATGCATTTTGGAGCACTCCGTTCTGTTCAGTTCAGTTTTGTCCCCATTGACAATGATCACCCCAAATGCACAAAACTGAAGCATTTTTTTTCTGGTATTGAAACCCTATGACGGATCTCAATACCGGAAAGCTTAAACACTAGTGTGAAATTGCCCTAAGCAATTGTAACTGTATGTTGAGTCACATGGGGAAAGAAGTAAAGACCGCCTTTGTAAGTTACAACTGAAGCCACCTGATACCTTCCACCATCTTAGAGTGGCAAACTATGCATGCCACTCGGGTCCAAAAAGATCCTTTCTCTAAGGTCCCACCCCTTACAATTAGTCATGTGCTGTATTATTGGCCTCATACCTCAGCAATGGGAGCCATGGTACCAGCAATATAGCATGTGACTAGGGATGAGCGAACCCGCCCGGTTTGGCCGAACTTCAGGTCAAAGTTCGGGTTCGGAACCCGAACTTGACCACGGACCCCATTAGTCATTGGGGACCTGAACTTCACTTTTATTATTTTCCGTTATAACATGGTTATAACGGAAAATAATAGCATTCTTAAGACAGAATGTTAAAGGGATTCTGTCATGACATTTGAGGCCTATAATCTAAACATATGGCCAGGTCCGTACTAATAACCTGAATCCGAAACGGTCCTTATTAAATGTTCCTGTGGCTCTATTAGCACATAAAACAGGTTTTTATAACCTGTCATTCACCTACCTAAGATGCCCAAGGGGACGTCGCTTCATACACGGTGCCCGGCTGCAGCCATCTCCGTCTGGTGCCCACCGCCGCCTTCCCACTAGAAATCGCCGCCCTCCCTTTCTATAGAGCCGCCTTGCTTACCTCAGCGCCGCCTCCCTCAGCCAGATCCCGCGCGTGCGCATTAGGTATAACCTGATGCGCCCGTGCGGACTCCTGGCAGAGGCCTCATTGAGCGAAGTGCGCATGCGCCGGCCGACGCACTTCGCTCAAACCTTCCTTGACCGCTCTATTGCAGCCATCCTCTCACAGCCGAACGGGATCTGGCTGAGGGAGCGGACGATTTCAGAGGCGGCGCTGAGGTGAGGAAGGGAGGGCTCTATAGAAAGGGAGGGCTGCGATTTCTAGTGGGAAGGCGGTGCTGGGCACCAGACGGAGATGGCTGCAGCTGGGCACCCTGTATGAAGCGACGTCCCCTTGGGCACCTTTAGGTAGGTGAATGACAGGTTATAAAAACCTGTTTTATGTGCTAATAGAGCCACAGGCACATTTAATAAGGACCGTTTCGGATTCAGGTTATTAGTAGGGACCTGGCCATATGTTTAGGCTATAGGCCTCAAATGTCATGACAGAATCCCTTTAAATAAAATGGCCATTGAGGGGTTAAAAATAATAAAAAAAAAACTCATCTCATCCACTTGATCATGCAGCCTGTATCCTCTTCTTTCTGCAGGACCTGCAAAAGGATCTGCGATGACGTCACCGCAGGTCCTTCTATCTTCATTCAGCAGGACCTGTGATTGCGTCACCGCGCTCACCACGCAACCCCTCAATAGCCATTTTCTTTAGCATTATGTCTTAAGAATGCTATTATTTTCCGTTATAACCGTGTTATAATGGAAAATAATAAAATCACCCGAACAACGAACCCGAAATTCTGTGAAAAAGTCCAGGTTCAGGTCCGGGTACCAGAACTAATAAAGTTCGGTACGAAAAGTTTGGGTTCGCTCAACCCTACATGTGACCCCTACAGCCAGTGATGGTAAACAATAACCAGGAGGAACGATTGCCAGAGGAAAGAAGACAAACATTGGGGCAAATCTGTCAAGACCAGCAACGCCAGAGAATGTGCTTAAGGGTACTTTCACACTAGCGGCAAGGAAGTCTGGCAGGCTGTTCCGGCGGGTGAACAGCCTGTCGGGTCCGTCCTGCCGCGTGTGTCGTACTTTTAGTCCAGCCGCCTCTCGGCATGCACTGCCGTGCTGCCGCCGGAACTCCACCCAGCCCCTATTATAGTCAATAGGACTGGAGCAGTAGTCCGGGGACACGCGTTCACTAGCGGCAGGGCGGATCACCCACCGGAACAGCCTGCCGGACTTCCTTGCCGCTAGTGTGAAACTAGCCTAATCTATATATATAAAGGAGGATGTAGATATGTTTATATGTATGTTCCACGATCACTCAAAAACACAACCATCGATTTTAACGAAACTTGGTATACACGTTCCTTGCTACCTAGAAATAAATCTTGTGGGGGGGGGGGGGGGTCTCAGCTCTCTATGACGTACCATTCCTGAAATATTCCCCAAAAATGACCTGCATTAGCCAATACAAGCTTGCAAGTCTTTCTCTTCATATCCCAACTGCCATACACACGGTCACATGTCCTTTATCAGCCAATAGAAGCTTGCAAGCCCTTAGTCTCCACATACACACAGTTTTACACTAGGTTTGTATAACAACCCAGCCATTTTTTTCACTGCTGTAGGCAGGACTGTCTTTAATATTGATTGGACCCTGGGCAAAAATTTACTTGGGGCCCCCTGGATCCCGCCTTTCCACATCTTATCGGGCAATCACACCCTCCACCACAACATACACACAAAAAATCCACACATCTGGTAGAGTACAATGAATGACTGTAAATACTTCCAGTTCTGAAGACTCCAGCGGCTCAGGATCAGTGTTCTGGGCAGCTGGGCTCAGGCTGGAAGTGGGCACCGCTCTGCAGGAAGGAGACCAGGGCTCGGCTCACCCTGGCGTTACAGTGCACCCCAGCACCCCACAGTATGCAGTATAGCACCCTATAGTATACAGCACCACACAGTATGCAGTATAGCACCCCACAGTATACAGAACCCCAAACTATACACGATACAGCCCCGCACACTATACAGTACAGCAGTATAGCACTCCACACTATACCGCACCCACAGTATACAGACCCCCACAGTATACAGTACAGCAGTATAGCACTCCAAAGTATACAGGCCCCCCCCCCAAAGTATACAGGCCACCCACACTGTATACAGGCCCCCCACACAGTATACAGGCCCCCACTATACAGTAGTTTACAGTATATTAACATAACAGCCCCTGTCACCTTTTTCTGATGTAATCTTCACACACAAAAGCTCCACAATTAACTTCTGCAACACTCCTGATAGGACCTGTGATAACCTCATAGCCATGTGACCAGTAATTGCTAGGTTACTGGTCACATGGTGATGATGTCATTAAGGTCCTAGATCACAACGTTAAAGTAAAGTACAAAGACAGCTTGACACCCGGGGAAGTAGCTAGCAGGGCTTAAGAGGCGGCTGCCTTGGGCCCCCCAGGAGCAATTGGGCCCGGGGCAGCTGCCCCTTTTGCCCCTTGGTAAAGACGGCCCTGGCTGTAGGTCAGATTTAGGCTAGGGCTAAAGGACGACATGTGTTGCATGACACATAGGGCACAACTACACTGCTACATGTGTCACGCGACAGTCACAGAAACATCCATCTTGGATGGATTTTTTTGCAACTGTCGTGTCGCAGTCGCAGCATGTCACATGTTGCAGTGCGACACCATAGCCTATCATTATAAAAATTGTTGAGACAAAATGTCAAGCGACACATGTTGTCGTGTAGCGCCAGCATTAAAGGGGCAACTTCTGTGGAGGTCACTGTTAAGGCAGCAGGGTACTGTGAGGTCACTGTTAAGGCAGCAGGGTACTGTGAGGTCACTGCTAAGACAGCGAGGTACTGTGGAGGTCACTGTTAAGGCAGCAGGGTACTGTGAGGTCACTGTTAAGGGGGCGGGCCCTTGAGGAGGTCCCTGTCAAGGGAGTGGGGTGCTGTGAAACTCTGTTAAAGGTGCGGGCTGCTGTGAAGGTCATAGTTAAGGGGATGGGCTGCTGTGTAGGTCCCATTTTAAAGTGGTGGGGCACTGTGGGGGGGCAGTGTTAAGGGATGGGGGGCTGTGGAGTTCACTGTTAAAGGGGAGGGGTGCTATAGAGGTCACTGTTATGGGGGATACTGTTTATCTTTTAACGACACACACAAACATTAAATGAAATAGATGAAATATACCCATGCAAAGCCGGGTCCTTCTGCTAGTTCAGGGATGGGCAAACTGCAGCTCTCCAGCTGTTGTAAAACTACAAATTCCAGTATGCCCAGTCTGCCTACAGCTATCAGCCTACAGCAGGGCATGATGGGATTTGTAGTCTTACAACAGCTGGAGAGCCTCAGTTTGCTCATCCCTGTGCTAGTTAATCATAATTATAAATTAAGGTCATCCATTGGCAATCCACCAATATGTTGGTGTCCACTACATGACTACAGCACTTATACAATCTTACCAACATGCACATTTCATAGAGCAAAAAACAACTGACAGTAAGGAAAACTCTGAAGGGACATAACTTATGCAAGGAGTTCTGTTATTGGTATGTAGTACACCTATCATTTCATGAAACCTATCACGTGTCATAGTTACAGAAGTTTAAATGGATGGAAGTCCTGGTGCTGGAGCTCTTACCAATTGCCAAAACAAAGGGGCAGACGCACTGAGCCGATTACTTTGCTGTATTCTGAGCAGAATGGAGTGTGTGGTGTACAGACTCAAAGAGGGAGATTTATGAAATTTGCTAAAAGAAAAAAAAGGTTTGTTGCCTATAGTAACCAATTATATTGAAGCTTTCATTTGTTATTTTGCTTCTAAAAATGACAGCTGTACTGCGATTCATAAATCTGCCCCATAGACTTTTCATGAGACATGCAAGCCTTGCTCTGGTCTCTGAGAAGACCAAAGCACAACTGATCAGGGCTGAGGGGGCAAGGTACTCAGGTCAGAGCTACTGCCCATTCATATTAGCGTTGACTCTGCTCACTGTAAATAGCTGAGCGGAGACAAAGGGGCACATTTATTAAAGAGGAACTGTGGTGAAAGCCACTTCGCCACAATGTTTTGGAGGGGGCTGTTTGCCCGCCTCCTGCCCCAGGATTATGGGCCCTCTCATTAGCCAGGCCTCCTTTGTTCACAAAGGACTTGTACTAACTTGAACCCCTGGTCTAATTCGTGCCATTTTGGAATGTTAAATGTCTATGTGTATTGTAAAGGGTGGGACATTGTATACGTTGAGTAGTGAGGTCTGTTCCATTGTCTCTCTATGTGTATTGGCGATGTCCCTTTGTCCTGAGAGATAATTGAATTACGTCTCGGTTGTCTCCAGGACAGAAGACTATTGTGTATTCTCCTGCCTGTGATGATTGCATCAACCCAGTGTGAGGTAATTGTATCACAGGCAGAGGGGAGGATTTTGTGTGGGAGTGTCTGAGTGTATTATACGTGGTTATTGGCTGTTTTTACAAAACCCTGTGGGTGGTAACCTTGTTGGAAGATGTGTATAAATCAATGCTGTGTGTTCAAATAAAGAGTTCCTGTTTTACATTCAACATAGAGCCTGGTCTCGTGTGTGGGGATTGCTATACGCTGAAGATTTGCTATACTCCCCTGGCTATAACTACTAGCTCCTGTAAGAGCTGTTCCTGGCTCCTGTGGTGGTTTTGGTGTCGAGTGGAGTGCTTGGAGTCCTCGGGAAGCACTGGGAGCATCCATAAACGGAGGTACCCGGTCGGGGTGCTAGGAGATCCGTTACAGCAACTTTCACCGCTCCTGACATGTCTGTTTTTATAGCTATATGCATTTTGCATCTATTCTTATGGCTCTATGTTGTGCCATTACTTTATTATTTCTACTAGAATTTATAATTGAATTGCTATTTGCCTTCAGTGAGGATACACAAGGGAGGTAACAAGTTGGCGGGGGTGTACCTGCACAGACTGCCATTGTCAGACAGCTAGCAATTATTTATAACTTCTAGTAGAAATAATAGAGGAATGGGACAACATACAGACATAAGAATAGATGTTCCAGAATTGCAATTACATGGGGAATGCATGAAGCTTTTAAAACAGACATGTTAAGAGTGGTGAAAAGTCCTCTTTGGTGATGGACGAACATCGGCCAGGACGGTTCGCGAACCTCAAGTTCGCAGCTGGCCCTATTCACTTTAATGGCAGACGAACCTGAAAAACCTTCAGCTCATATTTGCAGCCACCAAATACTCACTAGAAGTGCACAAATCATCCTACAACATGGACAGTGAAATAACAGAGGGGGATCAATGTCAAAAATTCCCACAAAAAATATGTATTTTAATTAGGGGCCATTTTTATGCGTCTTAAATTGAAACTCTCAAAAATGTGCCACGGGAGTACAGGTCTCAAACATTAAGCATTCATCGGACAGAAAACATCAAGTGATTATGTGGCTGGAGGTATATTAGACGGTCATTAGATATCAATTTTACCACAGGCCAGTGGAGTACAGGACCCGAAAAATGATTCATTCAATGTACAGAAAAGAACAAGCTTTGTCTTCTTCTCATTGTCTGTCGCTAGTAGAGGCCTAAGTCTGGCAGGCAGGTTCCCCCAGAAGTACCTTTCTGGATGAGCAGCCAATACCGTACTTGCATCAATCTTGACAGGATTCAGCTCCAGGTGCAGAGAATTTTTATTTTTTTTTTATGCTTTCTCCATCGCAACACCCTCCACATCGTTGAATAAACTGGAGACTGGATGATTCTCTCCGAAGAAAATAAATAAATGTTATTATTAAATATAATAAGGATGACCTCCTTTCCATTCCATGATGAATGGAAACCCCTGATGAAGAGACTGGGCCCTGGTAGGTTTGAATTGTGATTAAATTTGCAACTCTTCTGGTGCCCTAAGCAATCTTTAAGCACTTGCATCAATCTTTACAGGATTTGGCTCCAGGTGTAGAGTAATATTTTTTTTTTAATGCTTTCTCCATCACAACACCCTCCACGTCGTTGAATACGCTGAAGACTGGCTGATTCTCTCCTAAGATTTTTTTTTAAAGTTATTATTAATATTATTAAACATTTTATTATGAAATTTATTCCATATGTATTTAAAAAATTTGGTGTCTCCATGATCAATCTGCAGCGCGGGGGTTCCACACGGGTTCTACACACTTCCAAAATAAAGTGGGGTGAATCGATGACAGATAATCGGGACGCTCCATGATCTTCCCAGAAGCTGCTTTTGGGAGCCGAGGTTCATTTCTGAGATGTCTGTGTGGGAATCCGAAGACCATCTCCATCTCTGTGCACCACAGGATGTCCTCCTCCTCCTGTGTTAGAAAATGTTTAATTTTTATTATAAAATGTATTAAACATTTTATTATTAAATATAATAAGGATGTCCTCCTTTCCATTCCATAATGACTGGGAACCCCTGACAAAGAGACTGGGGCCTGGTTGGTTTGAATCGTGATTAAATTCGCAACTCTTCTGGGCTTCAAGCAACCTTGAAGCTTTGTCTTCTTCTTATTGTCTGTCACTAGAAGAGGCCTAAGCATGCCAGGCAAGTTCCCCCAGAAGTATCTTGCTGGATGAGCAGCCAATACCTCACTTGCATCAATCTTGACAGGATTCGGCTCCAGGTGTAATTTCTTGGGGGGGATTGCTTTCTCCTTCACAACACCACGTCATTGAATAAACAGAAGACTGGCCGATTCTCTCCTGTCTTACGCAACATTTAATTTTTATTATTAAATTTATTAAATATTTTAACATTAATTTTATTAAACCAAAACATGATTAAAATTATAAGAAAGTATACTTAAATTTGCCAAAACTGGCCTAATAACTCAAGTATGAACTTATAGGTCGATGTTGGTGTCAAGAAGAAGTGCACTCCTTTTACACCCTTGTCAGGTGATTTCACATACAGGTCCTTCTAAAAAAATTAGCATATTGTGATAAAGTTCATTATTTTCTGTAATGTACTGATAAACATTAGACTTTCATATATTTTAGATTCATTACACACCAACTGAAGTAGTTCAAGCCTTTTATTGTTTTAATATTGATGATTTTGGCATACAGCTCATGAAAACCCAAATTTGCTATCTCAAAAAATTAGCATATTTCATCCGACCAATAAAAGAAAAGAGTTTTTAATACAAAAAAAGTCAACCTTCAAATAATTATGTTCAATTATGCACTCAATACTTGGTCGGGAATCCTTTTGCAGAAATCACTGCTTCAATGCGGCGTGGCATGGAGGCAATCAGCCTGTGGCACTGCTGAGGTGTTATGGAGGCCCAGGATGCTTCGATAGCTGCCTTAAGCTCATCCAGAGTGTTGGGTCTTGCGTCTCTCAACTTTCTCTTCCCAATATCCCACAGATTCTCTATGGGGTTTAGGTCAGGAGAGTTGGCAGACCAATTGAGCACAGTAATACCATGGTCAGTAACCCATTTACCAGTGGTTTTGGCACTGTGAGCAGGTGCCAGGTCGTGCTGAAAAATGAAATCTTCATCTCCATAAAGCTTTTCAGCAGATGAAAGCATGAAGTGCTCCAAAATCTCCTGATAGCTAGCTGCATTGACCCTGCCCTTGATAAAACACAGTGGACCAACACCAGCAGCTGACATGGCACCCCAGACCATCACTGACTGTGGGTACTTGACACTGGACTTCAGGCATTTTGGCATTTCCCTCTCCCCAGTCTTCCTCCAGACTCTGGCACCTTGATTTCCGAATGACATGCAACAGTCCAGTGCTGCTTCTCTGTAGCCCAGGTCAGGCGCTTCTGCCGCCATTTCTGGTTCAAAAGTGGCTTGACCTGGGGAATGCGGCACCTGTAGCCCATTTCCTGCACACGCCTGTACACGGTGGCTCTGGATGTTTCTACTCCAGACTCAGTCCACTGCTTCCGCAGGTCCCCCAAGGTCTGGAATCGGTCCTTCTCCACAATCTTCCTCAGGGTCCGGTCACCTCTTCTCGTTGTGCAGCGTTTTCTGCCACACTTTTTCCTTCCCACAGACTTCCCACTGAGGTGCCTTGACACAGCACTCTGGGAACAGCCTATTTGTTCAGAAATTTCTTTCTGTGTCTTACCCTCTTGCTTGAGGGTGTCAATGATGGCCTTCTGGACAGCAGTCAGGTCGGCAGTCTTACCCATGATTGCGGTTTTGAGTAATGAACCAGGCTGGGAGTTTTTAAAAGCCTCAGGAATCTTTTGCAGGTGTTTAGAGTTAATTAGTTGATTCAGATGATTAGGTTAATAGCTCGTTTAGAGAACCTTTTCATGATATGCTAATTTTTTGATATAGGAATTTTGGGTTTTCATGAGCTGTATGCCAAAATCATCAATATTAAAACAATAAAAGGCTTGAACTGCTTCAGTTGGTGTGTAATGAATCTAAAATATATGAAAGTCTAATGTTTATCAGTACATTACAGAAAATAATGAACTTTATCACAATATGCTAATTTTTTTAGAAGGACCTGTAGATGTCTAAAGAACCTATTACACACTTATACAAGTAGAGCCCTCCGGACAGAGACAGAGTGGAGAGGATGTCAGTAGTAAGTTTGTGTTGACATCACTGAATAATTTGCCCTCCCTCTGATCCGTCAGAACAATAACCCACAAAAAACGGATCCTGTCTTTGGAGCATACGCCTTCACTCGGTCAGCATTTGCTCAGTATTGCTAATGCCAATAAAAACAGGAGTGGATCTAAAACAGAGATGACACGTGAATGGAATATTTGTATGTCTTCTGTGTTCTGTACCCACTCCTGCTTTTGGCTACCAAATCATAAGCCAATTCTCGTGGGGCTATACAGTCCTTACAGCTGCTACACAGACAGGATCTGTTGTGCGTGTCATTTTTCCTTCCTTCTGACAGATCAGAAGAGAGGTCAAATAAATGATTGTTAGCCAGGCTGAAAGCCAAAATAGTGGCCCAGTCATGTGGAGGGTGTGAACAGTATGAGAAGTCCACAGAGTGTCCCTATGACAGAGTGGTGAGGTGGAAGTGGCATAAGGAGACCACAGAGTGGCCCAATGACAAAGTCTAGAGGTGGCGGCAGCATCAGGAGGCCACAGAGTGGCACAATCATAGAGTATGTAGTTGGCAACAGTATGTGGAGGCCAGCGAGTGGCCAGGGGACATAGTGTGGAGATGGCAGCATCAGGAGGCCAGAGTGGCAAGGTGACATGGTGTGGACATGGCAGCAGCATGATACAACAGAGTGGCACTGTGACATAGTGCGGACATAGCAGCAGCATGATACAACAGAGTGGCACTGTGACATAGTGTGGACATAGCAGCAGCAGCATGATACAACAGAGTGGCATGGTGACATAGTGTGGGCATGGCAGTGCCATCAGGCCACAGAGTGGCAAGGTGACATAGTGTGGACATGGCAGCATCAGTAGGCCACAGAGTGGCAAGGTGACATAGTGTGGAGGTGGGTGGCAATACTAGGACTCGCTGAAGATGGTGGGTGAAAGAAGGAGCACTTGGCATTAGATGTTTGGCATCAGGCGGGTAACAGCATCAGAATAGTAGCTGAGGCAGGTAGCCAGAAGAAAACAGTCTCTTTTGTCAAAATGTTGGTGTGGCACTATGGATGATCTAGTCCAGGGATGGGCAAACTGCGGCTCTCCAGCTGTTGTAAAACTACAACTCCCAGTATGCCCAGTCTGCCTACAGCTATCAGCCTACAGCAGGGCATGATGGGATTTGTAGTTTTAGAACAGCTGGTGAGCCGCAGTTTGCCCATCACTGATCTAGTCTGATGCATCAGGCATTGAAATCCTGGCTGATCCACGCCTGATTCATCTTGATGCACTTGCAGTGTCCCGCTATGTGTGGGCACTTTAAACTCTTGCTAAATGTATTCAAATGTATTGTGGTATCATGCTGTAGTTTCCTTTAAAAGGCTGGCAGTATCATTTACCTTTATTAGCTCCTAGGTGGTGCAGGAACCACTTAGATATATAGCTGGGGAGGGGTGTAAAGTTAGTGTGTCTGATGTTAATGAAGAGATGAGGAAGTTAATGGAGGAGGTGGAAATTCTTATTTCCACCGAAATAATTCACAAAAGATTATACCGCATATAAGTGCAGCGCTTAATGCAAAATACAAGATTTTTTTTCCACCCAAATATTTCAAAAGAGATTTTAGCGCATATCAGTGCAGCGCTTAACGCCGAATACAAGATTTTTTCCACCCAAATATTTTTTAAAAATGTTAGCGCATATCAGTGCAGCGCTTAATGCAGAATACAAGATTTTTTCTGAAGTGAACAGGACATAGCGGAGGAAGTAGGTCCGCGCTGGAAGAGCGAGACGCGGACCTCGTGCGGTTTCTGTGCTGCAGAAAAGTCCCCATAGTGTCCAGTATACAATACCATAGATAGATGCGGGCTGGTGTGAAGTATTTTGCATTTTTATGCAGGGTTAGTGCATAGTGTATTCACCTGTATTGGTGCGCCGCTCTTATGGACATCGTCACATAAGTGCGCATTGTGAGAAACGTAAATACAAAATTTCAACACAACTTTAGTTCAGTAAAATCCGCAAAAAGGACTTTCCCACATATAACTGCAGCACTGAGCGCTTAGTATATCTTGATTTTTGTACAGTAATATGCAACTAAAGGCTTTACCTCATATACAGTTGCAATAAAAAGTATGTGAACCCTTTGGAATGATATGGATTTCTGCACAAATTGGTCATAAAATGTGAACTGATCAATCACAATCACAGTCTGCTTAAACTAATAACACACAAATAATTAAATGTTACCATGTTTTTATTGAACACACCATGTAAACATTCACAGTGCAGGTGGAAAAAGTATGTAAACCCCTAGACTAATGACATCTCCAAGAGCTAATTGAAGTGAGATGTCAGCTAACTGGAGTCCAATCAATGAAATGAGATTGGAGGTGTTGGTTATAGCTGCCAGGCCCTATAAAAAAATACACACCAGTTCTGGGTTTGCTTTTCACAAGAAGCATTGCCTGATGTGAATGAGGCCTCACACAAAAGAACTCTCAGAAGACCTACGATTAAGAATTGTTGACTTGCATAAAGCTGGAAAGGGTTATAAAAGTATCTCCAAAAGCCTTGCTGTTCATCCGTCCACGGTAAGACAAATTGTCTATAAATGGAGAAAGTTCAGCACTGCTGCTATTCTCCCTAGTGGCCGTCCTGTAAAGATGACTGCAAGAGCACAGCGCAGACTGCTCAGTGAGGTGAAGAAGAAACCGAGAGTGTCAGCTAAAGACTTACAAAAGTCTCTGGCATATGCTAACATTCCTGTTAACGAATCTACGATATGTAATACACTAAACAATAATGGATATAATGGAAGGATACCACAGAGGAAGCCACTGCTGTCCAAAAAAAACATTGCTGCATGTTTACAGTTTGCACAAGAGCACCTGGATGTTCCACAGCAGTACTGGCAAAATATTCTGTGGACAGATGAAACAAAAGTTGAATTGTTTGGAAGAAACACACAACACTATGTGTGGAGTAAAAGAGGCACAGCACACCAACATCAAAACCTCATCCCAACCGTGAAGTATGGTGGTGGGGGCATCATGGTTTGGGGCTGCTTTTCTGCGTCAGGGCCTAGACGGATTGCTATTATTAAAGGAAAAATGAATTCCCAAGTTTATCAAGACATTTTGCAGGAGAACTTAAGGCCATCTGTCCACCAGCTGAAGCTCAACAGAAGATGGATGTTGCAACAGGACAACGACCCAAAGCATAGAAGTAAATCAACAACAGAATGGCTTAAACAGAAGAAAATACGCCTTCTGGAGTGGCCTAGTCAGAGTCCTGACCTCAACCCGATTGAGATGCTGTGGCATGACCTCAAGAAAGCGATTCACACCAGACATCCCAAGAATATTGCTGAACTGAAACAGTTCTGTAAAGAGGAATGGTCAAGAATTACTCCTGACCGTTGTGCACGTCTGATCTGCAACTACAGAAAACGTTTGGTTGAAGTTATTGCTGCCAAAGGAGCTTCAACCAGTAATTAAATCCAAGGGTTCACATACTTTTTCCACCTGCACTGTGAATGTTTACATGGTGTGTTCAATAAAAACATGGTAACATTTAATTATTTGTGTGTTATTAGTTTAAGCAGACTGTGATTGTCTATTGTTGTGACTTAGATGAAGATCAGATCACATTTTATGACCAATTTGTGCAGAAATCCATATCATTCCAAAGGGTTCACATACTTTTTCTTGCAACTGTAACTGCAACATTGAAAGCTGAATATATTTGTATTTTTCTACTGATATACGTCAATAAATGTTTTTCAAGATATAAGTGCAGTAGCGAATGGCAAATGTATATTTCTTGTTCTACTGATATTTGTTAATAAAGGCTTTTCTACATATAAGTGCACCAGCGAATGTATATTTATTTTTATACTGTAATACGCCAGTAAAGGCTTTAACAGATATAACTGCAACAGTAAACTGAGAATATATTTTTCTTGTAGTACGGAAATACGCCCCTATATGCTTTCACCAGAAATAACTGCAGAAGTGACCTGAGAATATACAGTGCTGCCCATAATTATTCATGCCCCTGAGAAATTTTGACTTAAAGTTACTTTAAGGGTCCATTCACACGTCCGTTTTTTCTTTCCTGATCTGTTCCGTTTTTTCAGGAACAGATCTGGACCAGATCTGGACCCATTTATTTTCAATGGGTCCTGAAAAAAACCGAACAGCACAATGTCAGATTTTTTTTCAGGACCCATTGAAAATGAATGGGTCCAGATCTGGTCCAGATCTGTTCCTGAAAAAACGGAACAGATCAGGAAAGAAAAAAAGGACGTGTGAATGGACCCTTATTCAACCAGTCAAGTTTTTTTGACAGTAAAATGACATAGGTGTCTCCCAAAAGATAATAAGAAGATGTACAAGAGGCATTATTGTGGGGGAAAAAACATTTCTCGGCTTTTATTTACATTTGAGCAAAAAGTGTCCAGTCCAAAATTATTCATACCCTTCTCAATAATCAATAGAAAAGCCTTTATTGGCTATTGCAGCAATCAGATGCTTCCTATAATTGCAGACCAGCTTTTTGCATGTCTCCACAGGTATTTTTGCCCATTCATCTTTAGCAATCTTTCTGGTTGAAGGGTCTTCTTGCCATCACCCTGATCTTTCTCCTTCCACAGATTCTCAATTTGATTCAAGTCTGGACTCTGGCTGGGCCACTCCAAAACGTTAATGTTGTTGTCTGCTAACCATTTCTTCACCACTTTTGCTGTGTGTTTTGGGTCATTGTCATGCTGAAATGTCCACTGGTGCCCAAGGCCAAGTTTCTCTGCAGACTGCCTGATGTTATCGTTGAGAATACTGTATTGCTCTTTTTTCATGGTGCCGTTTACTGTGATTAGCTTCCCTGGTCAATTGGCTGAAAAAAACCCCCAAAGCATTAGGTTCCCACAACCATATTTGACAGTGGGGATGGTGTTTACGCCAAATGAAGGAAACATCATTGTGACCAAACAATTCCATTTTTGTTTTATCTGACCATAACACAGAAGACCAGAAGTCTTCTTCTTTGTCCAGATCAGCTTTTGCAAAGGCCAAGCGAGCTTTTGTGTGCCTGGTCTGCATCCATGGAACCCAGCAGTGTGCAGTGTCCATTGGATTGTCTGCCTTGAGACATTGCCACCAGCAGAGCCCAGATTCACCAGTATGGCCTTGGTGGTGATCCTTGGATTCTTTTTCACCTCTCTAACTATCCTCCTGGCCAGCACAGGTGTCACTTTTGGCTTCCGACCACGTTCTCTGAGATTTTCCACAGTGCGGAACATCTTGTATTTTTTGCTCAAATGTAAATAAAAGCTGAGAAATCCACAATAATGCCTCTTTTACATCGTCTTATTATCTTTTGGGAGACACCTATGTAATTTCCCATCCAAAAATTACTTGCTGGTTGAATAAAAGTAACTTTAAGTCAAAATTTGCCAGGGGTATGAATAATTATGGGCAGCACTGTATATTTCTTGTCGGACTCAAATAGGCCACTATACGCTTTCAACAGAATTAACTGCAAAAGTGAACTGAAAATATATATTATTTCTTGGACTGGAATAGGCCACTATAAGCTTTCACCAGCAGTGAGTATGCATTTTTATTTTTTTAATGAAATAAGCCCCTAAACTCTTTCACCAGAAATAAATGCAACCGTGCAGTACGTTTAAATGTTTTGTGTATTACTGAAATATCGCCCTATGGTCTTTCACAAGAAATGACTGCAAATGATTTTAGCTTAAATAACAACAAAAGTGATCTGCATATATATTTTTTGTATTGTATTGAAATAGGCCACTAAATTATATCAGCGCAGTTAACCTCAAAAGTGACCTGCGTATATATATTTATCTTTTTCCACAGAAAAAAGGCTTTTCAACATAGCACTTGCACCCCAGTTACTAATTGCTGGAATGACAGAGCTGTATTATGAGACTATCTGGATCCCCAAGTAATGTTTCCCTGCACTTGTAAATCGATTGTTTTCACAATGAGGATTTTACTATAACTCTCCCTAGCATCTGCACACGTCTCTCCCTGCCTGTGAAATGATTCCTCTCACTGTCCTTTCCCTGCACTAGTAAATTGCGTCTTTCCTTTTTTTTAAAAACAGTTTTTCTTTCACTCTCCCTAGCGCCTGCATACACGTCTGTCCCTGAACAATGTACGATGGTGAATGGCAGCATCTAAGATGGCCGCCATATTTATAGGGCTGTGACATCACCGGGCTGGCTGGCTGCTAATTGGCTGCATGCATTCCCAGAGTTCCTAGCCCCATGTCCTCACACGTGTAGCCGCCATTTTAGCTGCCATTTTAGGGAATAATGTGATTCGTTACCACAAAGCGTGAGGAAATTTGCATTTGTTCAGAATCAAATTTTTCCTGAAATTCAGAACGAATTTGACTTTGTCAGCTTTAATTTGCTGTTCTCTAATCACAACAGTTGCAATTAGTTATTCCAATAGCGTTTGTCCCTCTGTATAGCTGCGGTATCTCAGCAGAACCGCACACAAATGCTGCACAATGTAAATGTACTATATGGAAATTATATTATAGGTATATCACACCCCTGCCTCAATCAATTTTTTTGGGGGGGCAATTGGTATATCACACCAGTAGGAATTAGTTGTTCCAGTAGCGTTTGTCCCTCTGTATAGCTGCGGTATCCCAGCAGAACCGCACACAAATGCTGCACATGCACTATATATAAATTATATTATAGGTATATTACGCCCCTGCCTCAATCAGTTTTATTGAAGGGCAACTGGTATATCACACCAGTAGGAATTATTTCTTCCAATGGCGTTTGTCACTCTGTGTAGATACGGTAACGCAGCAAAACCACAAAAAAATGCTGCACTACCTAAATGCACTATATAGAAGGTATATTATTGGTATATAACACCCCTGCTTCAATCATTTTTTTAGGAGGGCAACCGGTATTTGACACCAGTAGAAATTATTTGTTCCAATGTCGTTTGTCACTATCTGTAGCTGAGGTAACGCAGCTAAACCGTAAACAAATGCTGCACTACCCAAATGCACTATATAGAAAGTATATTATTGGTATAGAACACCCCTGCTTCAATCATTTTTTTGGGGGGGCAACTGGTACATCACACCAGTAGAAATTATTTGTTCTAATAGCATTTGGCACACAACTGCTGCACAATGCAAATGCACTATAATATACTTTCTATGTTAGAGTATGTTCTAAGTATATTACACCCCTTAGTAAGTCACACCTATCGATAGCACACCTATACTAGTCCTTAAAAGGACTTTTGGGGCCCTATTAGCTAGCGTTTGGTGTTTCTAACAGTCTGTCCTTGCTCCACACAGCCAACCAATTGGCGGACAGATCAGGTTTATTTATAAGGTAGGGGGTGTGTCCATGTGCTGAAACGTCTCAATTGGCTGTCCGGTACCACCTGATGGATGTGTCACCGGTCAAAGTTGTTCACAATGTAAAAGAATATGGCGCCGTTATATGTTTACCCGTTTGGCGATCCGCAAACGAGCAAAGTTTGCCGCGAAACAACCGCCGGGCGAACCGCAAGGCCGTCTCTAGTCCTCTTTAAGAATGGCGTTTTAGACGCTGGTCTTGATAAAGCCCTATAGCTGGTGGTGGATCGCCAAAGTTATGAAAAGACACCGGCCTCTTCATAACTTCTGCGGATCCTCTGCGAGTTCTAAATGTAAGACAGCTTCTGAGCCAGGCATAGAAAATGGTAAATCCGACGGGCCTGCTAACCGTACCGCCTCCTCCCCCACCCCACACCCACAATTTTAGACCTAGGGTAAGTGGACGAAATCGCCTGAAATATGCCTAATATAGGCATATTTCAGTATAATAAATCACCCCCAAAATAACTAAATACTCTGCAGAGCACCCCCCTTTGTTTTGAAAAGTTGTGGTGGACTCAGTATCCAGGCCTACACTGATCAAAATTTCTTGCATGTTACTGTCATGGCAAAAGCTTTACAAAATGACAGCTATACTTCAAATGCCATATAAAAGATGTATACAGAGCTATAAAGCCTTGTTAACCATGAAATCTGCAATATCTCATGTTCTGTGTAGAGGGGTAGACAGGAATATTTTATGAGAAAATGACCCAGGTTCAGGGCGAATCAGGGTTGGACAGTGAGGTCACATTCCAGATTGTAGAAAAACAAAAGGGGTGAGAAGACGCAATTCCTCTTGATGAAAATGTTCTGGAACCCTAATAACTGGACGCCAGTTGGAAGGTTTTTGTTTCCCTTGGCCTCTATAGTTTTTAAAACAGATAAGCACATTTAAAAACTACTGTATTTAAAAATATGCATTTATTCCCTAAAGTTTCCCCATAGCAATGTTTTATTTTGGATGCTGTAAAATAAAATGTGCTAATAATTTTCTTACATATGTAACCTTTTTACCATGCAAAGGGAATTGCACAGTGGGCACATTTTTTCCATAGGTTATCTACATTGTTCTCCATTGAATTTACCAATGTTTAGCGAAATCTTTAACACTAAAAAAGTCTGCAAATCAAAAAAAAACTAGCAGATTTACTATTGAAAATGCCTCGTCCAATAAGGGGGCGTTATTTCACAGGAAAAGGCAGTGCTTTGAAATGGAAAGGGAGTGGCCAGAATGCACCACCTTGCGCCAAATATGGAGTGAAACTACACCAACTTATAGGCATTGTAAACTTAAACTAGACAGTTTTTTGGCACAACGGGCAAATTTTCTTTTTGTGCGCAGACAAAACTTTGATGCATAGATAATAGTAAGTTAGTCTAATATTAGAATAGTCAATTAAAATAGTAAATTTGTCTAATATTAACCCTTTCAGCTCCAGAGGTTTATTCGTTTTTGCGTTTTTGTTTTTCACTCGCTGCCTTTCCAGGGTCATAACTTTTCTATTAATTTTCTATTCACATAGCCATATGAGGGCTTGTTTTTTGCAGGATTAGTTGTGCATTCTAGTGGCACCATTTAATATTGCATATAATGTAGTGGGGAGCTGGAAAATTTTTCCAAATGCGGTCAAATTGGAAAAAAACAATTTAGTATTATGTAAGAATATACTATGCTTATTTTTCTTTTTAAAATTTTGCTGGCCTTGACCTCATGTCATATTGACAAAAAATGGAACAAACAGTAACAACAAGAGATGAGCGAATCGAACCCGACTAAGTGGAATTCGATCCGAATTTCAGGAAAATTTTGATTTGCACCGAATCTGAATTTCCTCATGCTTCGTAGTAACGAATCACATTGGCTGCTGCACGTGTTAGGACATGGAGCAAAGAACTCTGGGAACGAGGGATCACCCACAATGCCATGCATGCAGCCAGTCAGCAGCCAGCCAGCCCTGTGATGTCACAGCCCTATAAATAGCCTTAGCCATCTTGGATTCAGCCATTTTACAGTGTGCTTAGTGCAGGGAGACGTCAGCGGGCGCTAGGGACAGTGTTAGGAAAGACTTAATTGTGCTGAAAAGACGATTTACAAGTTCAGGGAAAGATTAGTCAAGGTGTAGGGAAAGGATAGGGAGGCATCATCCACGCTATAAATGGAGAACAGGGTGCAATAGGAGCGATTCTGTTACACCTTGCTGTACTTATTGGGGATCCAAATTGCTTTTAGTGTGTTTGCACTATATGATACAATACTAATTCCAGCAAACCTTGCTTGTGATTGAGGTGCAAGTTCTGTGATACAGCCATTTATGGAGTGTATTAATAGGAAAGATACATAGGTCCTATTAGCCTTTCTGCATTGATTTTACATTGTTTTACTTTTATTGGGGGGGGGTGTATTAATAGGAAAAATAAAATAATATATATATATATATATATATATATTATATATATATATATATATATGTGTGTGTATACTGTGTGTGTGTGTGTATATATATATATATATATATATAATATGTCATAACTGCCGTTCGGCAGTAAAGTTAGATTGTACTAAAGCCATTTACATGGTGTATTAATAGCAAAGATACTTACGTCCCATTAGCCATTCTGCATTGTATTTCATAATTGCCATTCAGCAGTGAAGTTACATTGTACTACAGACATTTATGTGGTGTAGAAAAAGAAAATTTTACGTAGGTCCCCTCACCCATTCTTTTTTTGGGGTGTAGAAATAGGGAAAAAAAGGAGAAAATATATATCATAATTGCCGTTCAGCGGAGAAGTAACATTTTACTACAGCCATTTACGTGGTGTAGAAAATAAAATATAAGTACTTCAAAATTACCCGTTCTGCTGTGAATTGTGATCATTATATTTCTTTTTTGCAGTGTAGAAACAGGAAAAAGGATACGTCTTAATTGAAGTTCTGGGGTGAACTGTGATTTTATTTTATTTTAATTTTTGGGGGGTTATTAATCAGAAAAAAATAAAATATATATACCGTATTTATCGGCGTATAACACGCACAGGCGTATAACACGCACCTTCATTTTAAGAGGGAAATTTCAGGAAAAAAAGAAAAAAAGGGTAGCTCAGAACTTTTTTTTAATTAATATTATTACCACTTATAAGGTAAATAATGTAAAAGGATGACACTTATGGGGCTCTGTGGATGACACTTATGTCATCCACAGATCCCCATAAGTGTCATCTACAGATCCCCCATCAGATGGATCAGTGTGGAGAGAGGAGGCGGGGACACTCATGGCGGGGCCCGGTGCAGTGACTCTACTCTAATACACCGGGCCCCGCAACTGTTAAACATTTAATCTGATCTCTTGTAGACGCGCTGTACGGTACTTACTGTAGTACCGGAGTTATAACATTAAGACGGCGCAGACCGGCATCTCCCTCGGTCATGCGCCGCCTGTCTCAGCTCCCTCCTGATGCGCTGCCTGCCCCAGCTCCCTCCTCATGCGCCGCCTGCCCCAGCTCCCTCCTCATGCGCCGCCTGCCCCAGCTCCCTCCTCATGCGCCGCCTGCCTGCTTATCTCACTTTATGAATGAACAGGCAGGCGGCGCATGACAGAGTGAGCTGGGGCAGGCGCCGCATGACAGAGGGAGCTGGGACAGGCGGCGCATGAGGAGGGAGCTGCGGCAGGCGCTGCGCCGTCTTAATGTTATACCTCCGGTATGTAAAAACATGGCTTCTTAACATTATATCGGCGTATAACACGCATACATCATTTTCCCCCTATTTTCAGGGGGAAAAAGTGCGTGTTATACGCCGATAAATACGGTACGTCTTAATAGCCGTTCAGCGGTGAAGTAACATTGTACTACAGCCTTTTTTTGGGGGGTATTATTTTCATTTCCATTTAATTATTTTATTATACAATATGTCAGACAGACAGGTGACTGGCCCTTTAAAGGGAAGGGGCAGTGGCCAAAATGTTTCTGTCGCAGGCAGCAGAAGAAGGGTGGGTGGCAGTAGGAGTCGCATTGAGAGGCCAGAGCTCCCAGTGCCATCTAGCGGTCATGTCTTGACCAGCAACCCTGCGGTGCTTGAATGGTTGACTTGGTCTTTGACTTCATCGCAAGTGACATCGGACACCCCCAACCAAAAGTTGGGTTCCTTTGACACCACGCTTAGTTGGCATGGCCCGGGAGAAGGCCTGTGCTCCAACCTGTCCTAAACCTTTCTCTGTCGTTTTCAGTTCCCTCAGCGCGAGAAGTTTTATATGCCATTGGCTCGGCTCCACTTTTCAGCAAGGACGAGCTACCAAAGGACAGTCAGCAGCTACTGCCCGGCCAAGATCTGGAGTAGACATCTGCCGCTTCCTCCAGTAGGCGGGTAAGTAGTGATGAGGAGAGTCAGGTGGGAGCATGTGTTGCTAGCGGTCAGGCTCCTGGCCATGAGACCGTTGAGTGGGACATCAGTGACGTGCAGACAGTAGCGGATGATGATGATGATGTAGCCAATCGCACTTGGGAGCCAGCAGGGTGGCAGCATGGCTGTGAGTCAGCAGGGTGGCAGCAGTGGGAGGTCGGGAGCCAAACGTGCCCGGGGTAGGCCACCCACTTCGCAGGAGCCTACCGGCCCGGAAAGTAGCGGTGCAGGGGCTCACCGAGGCAGTGGTAGCAGGCAGTCAGCGTGGAGTGTTGGGTGAAAACGGCATACTCGGCGGTGGGTGTGGCAATTTTTTGTTAGGCTGCTGGATGAGGTAACCATGGCCATTTGCCAAATTTGTGGGCAGAAGGTAAAGCGTGGCCAGGGTGCCCTGCATCAACACATGCAGCATCACCATAAAGTGGCCTGGGAGAACCGTGGCTCTGATGTGGTGGTCCAGCCTGCCCCAGCAACTGCTGTCACCCAGTGACACGCTACCAAATTCATGCAGTCAAGGCTCCACCACCTCAGCCAAAGGGAGCTGTCTGTCCTTCCAATCATCTGCTGGTCCTGATGCTCCTTCCCCTGCTCCTCCTACTCCTCCTACTCCTCGTCAGTCATTCAGTCAGCAATTGATCACCGAAGCGATTGCCAAGAGACAACAGTATGTGTGCATTCATCCAAAGGTGCAGTGTCACGGCGGACAAGCACTCAGACACACAGATAAACCGACAACCAGGCTCTAGGCGAGAAGCAGGGGAAGGGTCACCTCCTAGCTAATCCCTGACTTCTCTCCCTGCACTGCTCAGCCCACATTCAGACCTTGGTGGTAGGAATGATGTGTCCCCGTGCCTGGGCTAAAACACCCTAGATTCCCTGAGATGGTGAGAAGGGGAAATAGGAGCAGCCTGCTTGCAGAGAACCTGGATGGGAGAGATGACACAAACACAACCTAGACAGCAAACAACAAAAACTGAAACCACACTTATCTTTTCTGAGCTGGAACAGACAACCTTCCTTCCTTCCTTGCTTGCTTCCAAGGCCAGACTAATTTCTATAACCTGCCCAAAACACTGGAATTGAGAGTTATTTAAACTAATGACTAGGGATGAGCGAACCCGAACTTTGGGGTGTCCGTGACACGGACCCGAACCCGAACATTTTCGTAAAAGTTTGGGTTCGGTGTTCGTCGCTTTCTTGGCGCTTTTTGAAAGGCTGCAAAGCAGCTAATCAACAAGCGTCATACTACTTGCCCCCAAGAGGCCATCACAGCCATGCCTACTATTGGCATGGCTGTGATTGGCCAGTGCAGCATGTGACCCAGCCTCTATTTAAGCTGGAGTCACGTAGCGCCGCACGTCACTCTGCTCTGGACAGTGTAGGGAGAGGGTGCAGCTGCGACTGTTAGGGTGAGATTAGGCAATAGGCAGTGATTAACTCCTCCAAAACACTTGAGTCAGTGATCGATCTACAGCTGTGGATCACTGAACTGCTGCTATTCAATTGCTCACTATTTTTAGGCTGCCCACAGCTTTTTTCAGTCACTTTTTTCTGGGGTGATCGGCGGCCATTTTGTGTCTTGTGGTGCGCCAGCACAAGCTGCCACCAAGTGCATTTAACCATCAATAGTGTGGTTATTTTTTGGCTATATCCTACATATGGGGCAAGCTGTCACCAAGTGCATTTAACCATCAATAGTGTGGTTATTTTTTGGCTATATCCTACATCAGGGGCAAGCTGTCACCAAGTGCATTTAACCATCAATAGTCTGGTTATTTTTTGGTTATATCCTACATATGGGGCAAGCTGTCACCAAGTGCATTTAACCATCAATAGTGTGGTTATTTTTTGGCTATATCCTACATCAGGGGCAAGCTGTCACCAAGTGCATTTAACCATACATAGTGTGGTTATTTTTTGGCTATATCCTAGATATGGGGCAAGCTGTCACCAAGTGCATTTAACCATCAATAGTGTGGTTATTTTTTGGCTATATCCTACATCAGGGGCAAGCTGTCACCAAGTGCATTAAACCATCAATAGTGTGGTTATTTTTTGGCTATATCCTACATATGGGGCAAGCGGTCACCAAGTGCATTTAACCATCAATAGTGTGGTTATTTTTTGGATAAATCCTACATATGGGGCAAGCTGTCACCAAGTGCATTTAACCATCAATAGTGTGGTTATTTTTTGGCTATATCCTACATATGGGGCAAGCTGTCACCAAGTACATTTAACCATCAATAGTGTGGTTATTTTTTGGCTATATCCTACATCAGGGGCTTGGCTGTGCTTGCTATTTTATTGAGGGGTGAAATACAATTGCCAAAATAGCAGTACCCTAAATCTGGTGTTTCAGCTGTGACCAGCCAATTGTAATACTGTCTGCTGTCTGGCAAAGGATATATTTTTGTTCAGGGTTGAAATACAATTCCCAACTTAGCAATTTCCTAAATTAGTGGTTTCTGCTGTATCAGGCCTACTTTAAATCTATCCCTAAAAGGGTATATTAGATTCAAGGTGCAGATAGGGTCATTCTCAATAACTTCACACACACGCTACTGTGCATTTCCAAGACTTATTCTGTCTGTAAACGTATACCTGTCACCCTGAGTCTAAATACTAGGCCTCAAATTTACATTCATCTAAATCTGTGGTTATTGCTGTGGATGGTCAAGTTATTTAGTGTCCGTCAAAGCACAGTTTTTGTTCTGGGTTGAAATACAATTCCCAATTTAGCAGTTTCCTAAATTAGTGGTTTCTGCTGTATCAGACCTACTTTAAATCTATCCCTAAAAGGGTATATTAGATTCAAGGTGCTGATAGGGTCATCCACAATAACTTCACACGCTACTGTGCAATTCCAAATCTAATTCTGTCTGTAAACCTATACCTGTCACCCAGCGCCTAAATAATAGGCCTCAAATTTATATTCAGCTAAATCTGTCGTTACTGCTGTGCCTTTATTAGTATAATACGGTACCTAAATAGATAGCCAGATAGTGTTAGGTGTCTTATTGTGGTGAACGGTAACAATGAGGAAAACATCTAGTAAGGGACGCGGACGCGGACATGGTCGTGGTGGTGTTAGTGGACCCTCTGGTGCTGGGAGAGGACGTGGCCGTTCTGCCATAGCCACACATCCTAGTGTACCAACTACCTCAGGTCCCAGTAGCCGCCATAATTTACAGCGATATTTGGTGGGGCCCAATGCCGTTCTAAGGATGGTAAGGCCTGAGCAGGTACAGGCATTAGTCAATTGGGTGGCCGACACTGGATCCAGCACGTTCACATTATCTCCCACCCAGTCTTCTTCTAGACCCCACATGGAATGAAGGTCGTGCCACTGACTTTCACAGTTCGGAGGAAGCGGCAGTGGTGAGACTGAGCCAACAGTGTAGCAAAAGAGGGAGCAGTGGGCAAAAGCAGAACACCCGCCGCCAAGAGACTCCGTCTGCTACTGACCGCCGCCATCTGGGACCGAGCACCCCAAAGGCAGCTTCAAGGAGTTCCCTGGCATGGCACTTCTTCAAACAATGTGCTGACGACAAGACCCGAGTGGTTTGCACGCTGTGCCATCAGAGCCTGAAGCGAGGCATTAACGTTCTGAACCTTAGCACAACCTGCATGACCAGGAACCTGCATGCAAAGCATGAACTGCAGTGGAGTAAACACCTTAAAAACAAGGAAGTCACTCAGGCTCCCCCTGCTACCTCTTCTGCTGCTGCCGCCTCGGCCTCTTCTGCTGCTGCCGCCTCTGCCTCTTCCTCTGCCTCTGGAGGAACGTTTGCACCTGCCGCCCAGCAAAAAGAGGATGTACCACCAACACCACCACCTCCGTCACCAAGCATCTCAACCATGTCACACGCCAGTGTTCAGCTCTCCATCTCACAAACATTTGAGAGAAAGCGTAAATTCCCACCTAGCCACCCTCGATCCCTGGCCCTGAATGCCAGCATTTCTAAACTACTGGCCTATGAAATGCTGTCATTTAGGCTGGTGGACACAGACAGCTTCAAACAGCTCATGTCGCTTGCTGTCCCACAGTATGTTGTTCCCAGCCGGCACTACTTCTCCAAGAGAGCCGTCCCTTTCCTGCACAACCAAGTATCCGATAAAATCAAGTGTGCACTGCGCAACCCCATCTGTGGCAAGGTCCACCTAACCACAGATACGTGGACCAGTAAGCACGGCCAGGGACGCTATATCTCCCTAACTGCACACTGGGTAAATGTAGTGGCGGCTGGGCCCCAGGCGGAGAGCTGTTTGGCGCACGTCCTTCCGCCGCCAAGGATCGCAGGGCAACATTCTTTGCCTCCTCTTGCCTCCTCCTCCTACTCGGCTTCCTCCTTTTCTTCCACCTGCTCATCCAGTCAGCCACACACCTTCACCACCAACTTCAGCACAGCCCGGTATAAACGTCAGCAGGCCATTCTGAAACTCATATGTTTGGGGGACAGGCCCCACACCGCACAGGAGTTGTGGCGGGGTATAGAACAGCAGATCGACGAGTGGTTGCTGAGGTGAGCCTCAAGCCCGGCCTGGTGATGTGTGTTAATGGGCGAAATCTCGTTGCAGCTCTGGAACTAGCCGGTTTGACGCACATCACTTGCCTGGCGCATGTGCTGAATTTGGTGGTGCAGAAGTTCATTCACAACTACCCCGACATGTCAGAGCTGCTGCATAAAGTGCGGGCCGTCTGTTTGCGCTTCCGGCGTTCACATCCTGCTGCTGCTCGCCTGTCTGCGCTACAGAGTAACTTTGGCCTTCCCGCTCACCGCCTCATATGCGACGTGCCCACCAGGTGGAACTCCACCTTGCACATGCTGGACAGACTGTGCGAGCAGCAGCAGGCCATAATGGAGTTTCAGCTGCAGCACGCACGCGTCAGTCGCACTGTGGAACATCACCACTTCACCACCAATGACTGGGCCTCCATGCGAGACCTGTGTGCCCTGTTGCGCTGTTTTGAGTACTCCACCAACATGGCCAGTGGCGATGACGCCGTTATCAGCGTTACAATACCACTTCTATGTCTCCTTGAGAAAACACTTAGGGCGATGATGGAAGAGGAGGTGGCCCAGGAGGAGGAGGAGGAAGAGGGGTAATTTTTAGCACTTTCAGGCCAGTCTCTTAGAAGTGACTCAGAGGGAGGTTTTTTGCAACAGCAGAAGCCAGGTACAAATGTGGCCAACCAGGGCCACTACTGGAGGACGAGGAGGACGAGGATGAGGAGGAGGTGGAGGAGGATGAGGATGAAGCATGGTCACAGCGGGGTGGCACCCAACGCAGCTCGGGCCCATCACTGGTGCGTGGCTGGGGGGAAACGCAGGACGATGACAATACGCCTCCCACAGAGGACAGCTTGTCCTTACCTCTGGGCAGCCTGGTACACATGAGCGATTACATGCTGCAGTGCCTGCGCAACGACAGTAGAGTTACCCACATTTTAACGTGTGCGGACTACTGGGTTGCCACCCTGCTGGATCCACGGTACAAAGACAATGCGCCCACCTTACTTCCTGCACTGGAGCGTGATAGGAAGATGCGCGAGTACAAGCGTACGTTGGTAGACGCGCTACTGAGAGCATTCCCAAATGTCACAGGGGAACAAGTGGAAGCCCAAGGCCAAGGCAGAGGGGGAGCAAGAGGTCGCCAAGGCAGCTGTGTAACGGCCAGCTCCTCTGAGGGCAGGGTTAGCATGGCAGAGATGTGGAAAAGTTTTGTCAACACGCCACAGCTAACTGCACCACCACCTGATACGCAACGTGTTAGCAGGAGGCAACATTTCACTAACATGGTGGAACAGTACGTGTGCACACCCCTCCACGTATTGACTGATGGTTCGGCCCCATTCAACTTCTGGGTCTCCAAATTGTCCACGTGGCCAGAGCTAGCCTTTTATGCCTTGGAGGTGCTGGCCTGCCCGGCGGCCAGCGTTTTGTCTGAACGTGTATTCAGCATGGCAGGGGGCGTCATTACAGACAAACGCAGCCGCCTGTCTACAGCCAATGTGGACAAGCTGACGTTCATAAAAATGAACCAGGCATGGATCCCACAGGACCTGTCCGTCCCTTGTGCAGATTAGACATTAACTACCTCCCCTTAACCATATATTATTGTACTCCAGGGCACTTCCTCATTCAATCCTATTTTTATTTTCATTTTATCATTATATTGCGGGGCAACCCAAAGTTGAATGAACCTCTCCTCTGTCCGGGTCCCGGGGCCTAAATATATGACAATGGACTGTTCCAATGTTGGGTGACGTGAAGCATGATTCTCTGCTATGACATGAAGACGGATTCTCTGCTGACATGAAGCCATATCCTCTGTTACGGGACCTCTCTCCTCTGCCTGTATGCCGGGGCCTAAATATCTGACAATGGACTGTTCCAGTGGTGGGTGACGTGAAGCATGATTCTCTGCTATGACATGAAGACTGATTCTCTGCTGACATGAAGCCAGATTCTCTGTTACCGGACCTTTCTCCTCTGCCTGGGTGCCTGGGCCTAAATATCTGACAATGGACTGTTCCAGTATTGGGTGACGTGAAGCATGATTCTCTGCTATGACATGAAGACTGATTCTCTGCTGACATGAAGCCATATTCTCTATTACGGGACCTCTCTCCTCTGCCTGGATGCCGGGGCCTAAATATCTGACAATGGACTGTTCCAGTGGTGGGTGACATGAAGCCAGATTCTCTGTTACGGGACCTCTCTCCACTGCCTGGGTGCCTGGGCCTAAATATCTGACAATGGACTGTTCCAGTTTTGGGTGACGTGAAGCATGATTCTCTGCTCTGACATGAAGACTAATTCTCTGCTGACATGAAGCCAGATTCTCTGTTATGGGACCTCTCTCCTCTGCTTGGGTGCCTGGGCTTAAATATCTGACAATGGACTGTTCTAGTGTTGGGTGACGTAAAGCATGATTCTCTGTTATGACATGAAGACTGATTCTCTGCTGACATGAAGCCAGATTCTCTGTTATGGGACCTCTCTCCTCTGCCAGGGTGCCGGGGCCTAAATATATGACAATGGACTGTTACAGTGGTGGGTGACGTGAAGCCAGATTCTCTGCTATTGACCTCTCTCCAATTGATATTTTTTTTTTTTTTTTTTTTATTCATTTCCCTATCCACATTTGTTTGCAGGGGATTTACCTACATGTTGCTGCCTTTTGCAGCCCTCTAGCCCTTTCCTGGGCTGTTTTAAAGCCTTTTTAGTGCCGAAAAGTTTGGGTCCCCATTGACTGCAATGGTGTTCGGGTTCGGGACGAAGTTCGGGTCGGGTTCGGATTCCGAACCTGAACATTTCCGGGAAGTTCGGCCGAACTTCTCGAACCCGAACATCCAGGTGTTCGCTCAACTTTACTAATGACCCCACCCAGTGCACCTGATGTGAGGCGGATCCAGCACCACTCCAAAACACAACACTAAACACGTGCTGCTATTCTGGCCGACCTCCACACATAGTCAGAGCAGGGCATGACACGCAGAAGCTGAACATGCTCCTGGCCAAGTTGCTGGTGCTGATGTCCCTCCCTTGCCAAGTAGTGGACTCTAAACCTTTCAGAGAACTGATGGCTTGTGCCGAGCTGAGGTGGAAAGCCCCAAGCCATCATTTCTTTCCAGCCCTGCACACATATGTAGAACCGAAGGTTGGCCAGTCCTTGAACCTGTCGGTGTCTGCCAAAGTGCACGGCAGCACCATATATGTCCTTTACGGCCCACTGGGTAAATGTGGTTCCTGCCCAGCCACACCAGCAACTTCACCAGGTGACGCCCCTGCTGCCTCCACGTTCTCGCGCCGTTGGTCCTGCAACAATGTCCATCTCTGGCTCCTCATCCTCCACCGTGTCCTCAGCCTCCACTCCAGGGACAATTCACAGTGCCCCTCCAGCATAGCACATGTGCAGTGCACTGTGGTGTCACTTTGTTCTGCACCTGGTGGGCAAACATAGTCACACAGGGGAGGAACTGCTCCGCATCCTTCATCAAGAAATCGAATCCTGGCTTTTTCCTTAACAACTCAAAATCGGGACCATGGTGACCGACAACAGGAAGAACATGGTGTCGGTGCTGCGTCACGGAGGGCTGAGCCATGCGCCCTACATGGCGCACGCGTTCAATCTGGTTGTAAAGGTGTTCCTGAAGTCTTCCACCCATCTGCAAGACATACTAAAAATGGCCAGGAAACTTTGCATGCACGTCAGAGCCGTTGGAATTCCACCCTCCATATGTTGGACCGATTATATGAACAGATAAAGGCCATAAACGATTTCTTGATGATACAGGTGGACAGAGGTACTCCCCTTTGTAACTTCAATGTTAGCCAGTGGCAGCTCATGCGTGACACCTGCCGTTTGCTTGGGCCCTTTGAGGATGCCACTTTGTCAGTCGCCAGGACTACCGGATGAACAACGTCATTCCACTGATTTATGTCCTGGAACAGATGCTGCTAAATCTGTCTGGCCAGGGGACAGAAGACGTGGTGACTACATCTCACGGCCACATAAGCCATATGGCGGCTGAACTAGAGAAGTAGAAGGACATTTAAGCACAAGCAATGAGGAGCTACAGGGCGATAAGGAAGACGAGGCAGAGGACCCAGACACACCGTGGCAGTATGCAGTGGAGATGGAGGCAGGGAGTCCCTCCGAGTCACTTGCGCAAATGGCCCGATGTATGCTCACTTGCTTGTGTAGTTGAATTGTCACCATTCGGCAGAGGGATGATTATTGGCTCTCCACTATGTTAGACCCTCACTACCAATCCAAAATGGAGGGTTTTTTTACACCCATTGAGAGGGAGGACAAACTGAACTACTATCTAGACATCCTATGTAGTCAACACTGGTAGCAAAAAAATGACATAAAGGGGCGTGACACCGCTTTTACCATAGTATATCACGCCAACCTATAGCAATTGCCCAGTTAAAGGGGACTAGATAATAGGGAATCCTTAATAGGATCCTGCCCAAATGGACATAAATACCAATGGATATTTTGGCCTGATTCTCGCTGAGGTCATATACAAGAGCACAAGACTAAATCACGGGAAGAGTAAGAGGGTCTATATAAAACAGCCAAATTTCATACAAACACAAATGCATTCCATACTCAGACCCTGTTCACACACAAGGCCGCAGCCATCACGCATCGCAGAACCAGCATACATGGGAACACCCACAGCCAGTACACAAAGTGCATGCAGCCAGCCTGCACGGCACCAGTGACAGGAACCACAGAGATATGGACATGAGGAGACACAAACACAAGCAACAGTTCATACACAACACCGCAGCCAGCACGCAGCCCCAAGCAACCAGCATACACAGGTGTCAGCCTGCAGCCAGTATGCGAGAGAGCATGCAGCCGGCCTACACGCCACAACTGTCACAGTGAACCGCACCGTTACACAAAGTACACGCAAAAAGTACAAAACCAGTCAGTGTAAATAAATAATAGGAAAACATGTCTCCAGTTATCTGGTTGCCATGTGGACCACAGTGAAAGAGTATCAGCTTGTTCTTTCACCTTTTCAACTACATATATTTTTAAACAGGTTCCAAGATCTCTGTGTCATACTTAATTCACCTTCATTGCGAGTGAAAATCATGTTATGGCAAGCCACTTTCTCATGGAGGCAGGTACTTTCATGATTTCTTATTTTTGATATTCAGATATAAACTATTGTTTCCTTTTACTTTTATAGGCTCTTAAACTATGCCATTACTTTATGATCTGTGAGGGTATGACTGACTAAAGTAACATGTGGCCCTTACTAGCAGTCAGACCCCAACAATCAGAACGTAATGGTACACGATAGCTTTGACTGTAATTTCACAGATAAATTATTTACTAATTGTGCCAACATGTCTTAAAAATTTAAAATATTCATATAGCACAGGGTAATGGGAAACCATTGCTTTATTACTTAAAGTTTATATGTACAGTATTTAAAGTGGTTGTCCGAAATAATTAAAATTTGCAAATACCCCCTACAATGTCTTAGAATAAATAAACAATATATGCTCACCCATTCCTCCAGCATCCCTGGTCCTGTACTCCAGCTGGAGACACGGGTGTGTATATAATGTTTTTGGTTTAAGACAATGTAGGGGCTGTCTGAAATTTTTAACTATCTATGCCTTTAAGAATATACTAGAACAAATATGTTATCAGTGTTGCTTCCCATGCTAAAGCATCTCACACAGTTTAATGTAGTTTTATATATTTTTTTTTCCAATTGAGCCTGGATTTTAAAAAAAAGTATTAAAGCAGACAATTTTTATAATGATAGTCTATGGTTTCGCACTGCGACATGCGACATACTGCGACGCGACAGTCGCAGAAAAATCCATCTTGGATGGATTTTTTGCTGTCGTGTCGCGGTCGCAGCATGTCGTCGTGTAGCCCTAGCCACTTGCTCGTGCAGAGGCAGTCCACTCCTCTCTTGATTGAAAAAGGGAGGAGTGGACTGCCTCTCGACAAGCAAGTGGATGAGGTGAGTATTTTTATTTCCCATTCTTTCTAAGACAACTCCAGCTGGCCATTTTAGGAAAAATGATTAGTTACCACAAATTTGGACCAAATTCCACTTCGTATGCTTGGCTTCGCTCAACACTAATAGTGAACAGAGCTGTGTAGTTCCTATTCCAGTACTATTTGTATGTAATTTACAACTTTAGGATTATGGGTCAGTTTAGCAGACCATTTGAGAGATACTTGCAACACAGTGGATGTATGTAGACCCACTGTGCCACTGAATGGATTTGGCTTGGATGTTGTCAAGGCAGTCCCCTGGTATTAATTCTTTCATCCCCGTACAGGGATCAGTATTTTGCTGCAGGGTTCACCAGGCCACTACTTCTAGGAGTAGTTTTTGTTCAGAGGCTGCTGACCCAGGTGGGTCAACAGACATCAGTGTGTGGCGCAAAAGTGACAGGAAGAAGTGTGTCAGAAGGCAAGCCAAAGTTAGGACTGGCAGAGTTTGTGCAATACAATGGGCAATAGGTCAGATATGGTATTCAAGCAAAGGTCAGGATCAGTGATGGCCAGTTTGCTGTTTTCTCCCGCGAACACATGCAATCTGCCATCTTAACTGACAAGTCCGGCGAGCCACAGGTAAGTCCTTACCTGTGCCTGTGCGCGAGCCGGTCTGAAATGAAATGCGTTCTCCGGTGCAGGCAGTTCCGAGAACAGCCTCCGGGAGCCTTTATCGGGCTGTACTCGGAACTGTCTGCACCCGGAGACCGCATTTCATTTCAGACCGGCTCGCGCACAGGAACAGATAAGGACTTACCTGTTCCCCCGCCGGACTTGTCAGTTAAGATGGCAGATCGCGTATGTTCGCTGGTGAACACGGCAAACTGGCCATCATGGTCAGGATACGCAGCACATGATCAATATGATAAACAGTCAGGGGTCAGACATGGGAGGTCGGAACATATGATAACACTTTTGCAGTACTAGATCAGCTAGTGATTTTAGCACAGGAACCTTCCCACAGGGGAAGATGACCTATATACCCTGGGGATCACTCCTATTGACTGGGGATAGATTAGCTCTT
Organism: Bufo gargarizans; assembly: GCF_014858855.1. NCBI lineage: Eukaryota > Metazoa > Chordata > Amphibia > Anura > Bufonidae > Bufo > Bufo gargarizans. The sequence continues at coordinate 461,208,277 of NC_058080.1, read as the reverse complement.
TTGCATGCTGGCTCTTTAAGATGAGAATGTGCACCCAATGCAAGAGGTAGAAGGTAGGGAAGGCTGTAAGTGGCCTGCACTAAAAAGCAAAGGGTGGGTACACCTGTTGGAGAGCAAAGGTGCCGGCAGACCTTAACCGCCTGCATTGCAATACTGAAAATGTTCTTGAATTGCTGTTATTAGTCTTTAGTTATTCCATAAAACCTAGGAATACCTTGTCACTGCTAGAGCTATGTTGTACATCCATTAGATTGTGGTGTGGCAATGGATTACTATAGCAGTTGGGGTCTAACAATGGGCAAGAAAGGCCTAACAGTTTGCCTATCAGTGTGCAGCACTCAGGTGACAGGACCGTCTTGACCACCACGCAAACCACGCAATTGCACTTCCAGTTGACTTGCGAGACATGGGAGCCATGGGGCTATGAGGCAGTATACTGGCACAGACCATTGCGTATTGCAACCGCCTGCATTGGGTTTTTGGCTGCCTAGTCACTAGGATGGAGTTGCTCTTGGTTGGTATGATATCAGAGGAAAAGGCAGAGGCATCATCTAGTGGGTGGGCCTCCAGATTACAGGAGACTCTTCAGAGCATGTGGTAGAGAGATGATCTGGTAGCTGCAGGTTTGTATGTGGTTGGAAACAATTTTTTTTTTTTTTATACATGGAACTGTATGTGTAGGGGGCTGAAGGCAGGGGAGGGATGTTATTTACATTGGACTGTATGTTACAGGGGGCTGAAAGCAGGGGAGGAATATTATTTACATGGAAATGTATGTTGAAGGGGCTTAAGGGAGGAGAGTGATGTTTTACATGGGACTGTATGTCTAGGGGGCTGAAGGCAGGGGAGGGATGCTATTTACATGGGACTGTATGTTAGAGGAGGCTGAAGGGAAGACAGTGATATTATTTGAATAAGACTGGATGTTGGAGGGGGCTAAAGGGAGTGGAGTGATGTTATATACACATGAATGTATGTTGGAGGATGCTGACGGGAGGTCAGTGATGTTATTTAAATGATACTATATGTTAAAGGATTGAAGGGAGGGCAGTATATTTATTTTACCTCGGATTGCATGTTTGGAGAGGGCTGAAGGGAGGACAGTAATGTTTCCTTTACCTGAGATTGCATGTTGGAGGAGGCTGAAGGGAGGGCAGTGATGTTATTTACATGGGACTATATGTTGGAGAGGCTGAAGGGAGAGGAGTGTGTTTTTACATGAGAATGTATGCTGGATGAGGCTAAAGGGGGAGGACTGATGTTTTTTTTTTACATGGGGCTGTATGTTTGAGGGGCTGAAGGCAGTGCAGTGATGTTTTTTACATGGGACTGTAGGCTGAAGGGGGCTATGGACATTATAATAATACAGGGGGCAATACCGGGGGCAGTACAAAGGGGGAATTATAAATACAGGAGCACTTCTAGGGGACACAATAGGCACGGTATTGTAGGTAGCAGCAGGGTAACACTTTTGGAGCACTAGGAAGGTGAGAATGATGAAAAAGTAACTTGTCTGTCTGGTAAACTCTAAATTAAACTCTGAAATAATCTGACATGATGGTCTGGCCAAAAGAAGATGAGGAAAGAGAATGTCTGCATCAGAGGAGACTTCACTGGAAGTAAGAGGTATGTGGCGCTATATGTAATGTACTATTCAAATACCATATGCCTCTAAAAGTAGGACTGGGGGGGGGGGTTGGATTGAGAATTTGTCACAGAGTGGGGGCGCCATTTCAATTTTCACCTCAGGCAACAGAAGAGTTAGAATTGATTGATTAGGGTACCCAGACATAATTTTGCTATGTACCCCAAAAATTCCAAGCCCGTCCCTGGTAACACTGACAGACACAACACAAAAGTATTGTAGTGTACTTTAGAAGTGATCAGAGGATTTCCTGTTAAGTCCCCTACTGGGACTAAAAATAGAAAAAAAGTTCAATAAATGCAGGGTCACACTTTTTTCTTTGTTTAGTTGATTATTAAACTCTAGCAGGACTCGAGCACTGTAATCCTTGTATTTATAAGCTGGAGTTCCCCCTGTCCTTCTTTGGGTGATTGACAACTTTCTTCCTATGCTGTGTATAGTAAGAATGCTGCCAGTCAGGGGTGGGAGGGGTGCACAGCTCTTGAATATGAGCATGCGCAGTGCCTTCCAGGGCTTAGGTCTCACTACAGCTGGCAGTGATTTTAACAAAATGACTCAATAAAAAAAATTGAAGTGATCCAGAATTAGACTTAGGGTCTGTCACCAATATACACTGCCTTCAGATAGGACAGCATGAATCATGTAATGGTTTACCATGAAGAGGTTAAGAACAAGGAATGTGGTCTGTGAAATTAGAGCAGGAGATCATTCCGTTGTTAAGGCAGCATGTATTTGTCCCATGAAACATGGGGCAAAATCCTCATGCACTTAGGAGGTTTGAAATCTATTGGCCTACAATGGTACTTCCTTGTGCCTCCCGGTGTTTCAGGCTAGTTAACGTGTCAACTTAGTCATTTGCAGGACACCTTGGGGACAGTGTCATCAGGGAGTCTTCCTTACTGTGTTATGAGATGTGTCACATTCTGAAAGCAATCTATTCTGATAATAAAAGTATGGATTGGTTTTATGATGATATGAGACTTGTAGAGACCATTTAGAGGTCCTACATCCCATATATTCTGGTTTGTTTAGGAGAAATGAATGTGCATACATTTTTAATGAGTGTTGCAGTACAGCTCAGCGGATGAAATGAATCATATCCTGATGTGGCAAGCTTCAGTTTGCTCTCAACCACACTATTCGTTAACTGCTATTTGTTTTGCTTTCAGGGATTGTTTTGTGTCTACAGTATCTGCTTAGGAAAAAAAGGCAGGTCTTTGTCGAGCACGGTCAGTGTTCTTGAAACAGCTCTTTAGTATAAAAAAAAAAGAAAAAGAAAGAAGTCGAGGCTTGCCCATACCACATTCCTCCAGAGGCACACCCAACTGCAATCTAGCAGGCTTCCAAAAGCTTCACTGCTTCCCCCTTGTGGTGGAAACTTTTAAAATGTTCCTCATCTACAAAGCAGTAAAAATATAAGATGGAACGGAATTATAATGAGGTAAAGGCTGTAGAGTATTAGCATAAGGCTAGAGGCACATCTATATGCTTTCTTATAATAGAAAAAAGCATAATGTTGGTTTCACACATATCATTAAAAAAAAATAATCTGGTTTCAGATGTGTTTCCTGTTGTATTTCCAGTGTGCTATTTTGCAAAACAAATTTGGCCGGCAGATGTTTTCTAAAAGCCAATAGTGAAATATGAATCACACTGCAATGCTTTTGTGTACTTTGGCATTTTGTTTTCACTCTTGACATGTTTTTGAGGTTCATGGCCTTTTTCTTTTCAAAATTGTATGGTGGTTCTTCAGCCATTTCCTCATAAGGCCTCTTTATAGAACTCCTTGTCATGTTCTCTTCTCCTCTACAGTCCTCTCCTCTATTCTTCTCTGCCACAAATGCCTATATTTTCTTTTACCTTTACCTTGCTCTTTTGGTAACCATAGGGAGTCGCCACAGATGGTGTAAATGCTGAAGATTTTCTGGAGCAGAATTGGGTGTGGACACGTTTTTAAAAGCTTATCCATTTCATCCAAATACTGCAGAGTGTGGTCAGGATGACAAGTTATATTGCAGATGTCCCCCATGGATTTTACCTTTTACAATATAGACGGTGAAATCTGGAGCACATCCACATTTCCACAGCAATATCTGCATGATTTAGTGCTGATTTGACTACTCTGGATTTCAGCCAGATACACTGCTATGTGTGGCTGTACTCTTAGGGTGCCTGCACATGGTGCGGATTACGTGCGGAAAAACAGCAGTGTAATACAGTAACAGCAAAGTATGTAAGATTAGACAAATCTCATGTACACTTTTATTTAGGTGCAGAAATACAGTATGAATGCCATAGTGGTGATCACATTATAATAAATACTGTCATTGGCATTGCCCACAATGTCCCATTTATGGGGTCATCTAAATAAAAATACTATTATGCAATGAATAGAGAATTTCAAATGAAGTATTAGTGCAATATACATGCAATGCAAGTATTGTTCTTTGTTATATACATTTTCCTTTCTGGTAGCGCCCTCTACTGTTTATTCTTATGGTCCAACTTCTCCAGAATTTGGAGGTGGACTAATGCATTCAGTCGCTTGATCTCATAGAGAAGCAGGTAAAGCGGTCCAAGCACCATTAATGAATTCATTCATTCATACCTACTTGTAAATTCATAGAAATATATAGTTATATCTCTCTCTAGACAGTGATGAAGAAAATTGTGGGGGCATTACATACTATATATATATATATATATATATATATATATATACAGTACAGACCAAAAGTTTGGACACACCTTCTCATTCAAAGAAACAACTGAAAATATGTCATATTCTAGGTTCTTCAAAGTAGCCACCTTTTGCTTTGATTACTGCTTTGCACACTCTTGGCGTTCTCTTGATGAGCTTCAAGAGGTAGTCACCTGAAATGGTTTTCACTTCACAGGTGTGCCCTGTCAGGTTTAATAAGTGGGATTTCTTGCCTTATAAATGTGGTTGGGACCATCAGTTGCGTTGTGGAGAAGTCAGGTGGATACACAGCTGATAGTCCTACTGAATAGACTGTTAGCTGTTTTTTTCTTGCCATAATACAAATTCTAAGTAAAGAAAAATGAGTGGCCATCATTAATTTAAGAAATGAAGGTCAGTCAGTCTGAAAAATTGGGAAAACTTTGAAAGTGTCCCCAAGTGCAGTCACAAAAACCATCAAGCGCTACAAAGAAACTGGCTCACATGCGGACCGCCCCAGGAAAGGAAGACCAAGAGTCACCTCTGCTGCGGAGGATAAGTTCATCCGAGTCACCAGCCTCAGAAATCGCAGGTTAACAGCAGCTCAGATTAGAGACCAGGTCAATGCCACACAGAGTTCTAGCAGCAGACACATCTCTAGAACATCTGTTAAGAGGAGACTGTGTGAATCAGGCCTTCATGGTAGAATATCTGATAGGAAACCACTGCTAAGGACAGGCAACAAGCAGAAGAGACTTGTTTGGGCTGAAGAACACAAGGAATGGACATTAGACCAGTGGAAATCTGTGTCTGTCAAGGTTCTCATTTATCCAGGTCATGGTATATACAGTCATGTGAAAAAATTAGGACACCCTTTGAAAGCATGTGGTTTTTTGTAACATTTTTAATAAAAGGTTATTTCATCTCCGTTTCAACAATACAGAGAGATTAAAGTAATCCAACTAAACAAAGAAAACTGAAGAAAAGTCTTTTCAAGATCTTCTGTAAATGTCATTCTACAAAAATGCCTATTCTAACTGAGGAAAAAGATAGGACACCCTTGCCCCTAATAGCGAGTGTTACCTCCTTTGGCTGAAATAACTGCAGTGAGACGGTTCTTGTAGCCATCTACCAGTCTTCGACATCGGTCTGAGGAAATTTTACCCCACTCCTCAATGCAGAACTTTTTCAGCTGTGAGATGTTTGAGGGGTTTCTTGCACGTACAGCCCTTTTCAAGTCACCCCACAGCATCTCAATGGGATTCAAATCTGGACTTTGACTTGGCCATTCCAGGACTCTCCATTTCTTCTTTTTCAGCCAATCTTTGGTTGATTTACTAGTATGTTTTGGGTCATTGTCATGTTGCATGGTCCAGTTCCGCTTCAGCTTCAATTTTCTAACTGATGGTCTCACATGTTCTTCAAGCACCTTCTGATACACAGTAGAATTCATCGTGGATTCTATGATGGTGAGCTGACCAGGTCCTGCTGCAGCAAAGCAGCCCCAAACCATGACACTTCCACCTCCATGCTTCACAGTTGGTATGAGGTTCTTTTCTTGGAATGCTGTGTTTGGTTTACGCCAAACATGTCCTCTGCTGTTGTGTCCAAATAATTCAATTTTGGACTCATCTGTCCAAAGAACATTATTCCAGAAGTCCTGGTCTTTGTCAACTTTATCTCTGGCAAATGTCAGTCTGGCCTCGATGTTTCTCTTGGAAAGCAAAGGTTTCCTCCTTGCACACCTCCCATGCAAGTTAAACTTGTACAGTCTCTTTCTGATTGTAGAGGCATGTACTTCTACATCAACAGTAGCCAGAGCCTGCTGTAGTTCTCGAGATGACACTTTAGGGTTTTTGGAGACCTCTTTTAGCATCTTGCGGTCTGCTCTTGGGGTGAACTTGCTGGGGCGACCAGTCCTGGGCATGTTGGCAGTTGTTTTGAAAGCCCTCCACTTGTAGACTATCTTCCGGACAGTGGAATGGCTGATTTCAAAATCTTTTGAGATCTTTTTAAATCCCTTCCCAGACTCATAGGCTGCTACAATCTTTTTTCTGAAGTCCTCTGACAGCTCTTTTGCTCTCACCATGGTGCTCACTCTCACTTCAACAGTCAGGAGCACACCAAACTAAATGTCTGAGGTTTAAATAGGGCAAGCCTCATTCAACATGCAGAGTAACGATCTACTAATTATGTGCACCTGGTGTGATATACCTGTGTGAGATCTGAGCAAATTTAAGAGGGAATACATGTGAGGGTGTCCTATCTTTTTCCTCAGTTAGAATAGGCATTTTTGTAGAATGACATTTACAGAAGATCTTGAAAAGACTTTTCTTCAGTTTTCTTTGTTTAGTTGGATTACTTTAATCTCTCTGTATTGTTGAAACGGAGATGAAATAACCTTTTATTAAAAATGTTACAAAAAACCACATGCTTTCAAAGGGTGTCCTAATTTTTTCACATGACTGTATCTGTAAAGAATAAATCAAGGCAACTGGACGTACTGTAGATTTCTTGTACAAAAAATTCTGGGAATAAATATGTAACCGAATCCACATCTGGTAATTAGACCCAGAATTGGGTCAAAGGTGTTGATTCCATTATCCTAATTGGAGTCAGTAGGTGATAAAGACTTCCCAGAAAAAGGTGTCAAGACAGCATTATACGTGGCAGACAATAAATGTCTAACCCCCCCATCTCTATTCAAGCTTGGCTTCTCCATTTTTACGTAGATGGCCTCCTTCACGCCTCGTTTGTGCCAATCGGCCTCCTTATCCAAAACACGTACTTGACTGTCTTCAAAGGTGTGACCTGTTCCTTTTAGATGTAAGTACACGGCTGAATCTTGACCAGAGGTTTGGGCTCTTCTATGCTGGGCCATACGCTGATGTAGTTGTTGTTTTGTTTCGCCGATATACAGTTCTGAGCATTCCTCATTGCACTGGACTGCGTGCACAATGTTGTCCATCTTGTGTTTAGGCGTTGGGTCTTTAGGGTGAACCAGTTGTTGCCTCAGTGTGTTGCTGGGTTTAAAGCAAACAGGAATGTGATGTTTATTAAAAATCCTTTTGAGTTTCTCAGACACCCCAGCTATATATGGGATAACAATATTCTTGCATCTGTCATGCTTCTCGCCCTTACTGGTAGTCTTGGTGGTCTTTCTTCTCCTTCCTTCTGTTTTGACAAAGGCCCAAACTGGATACCCACAAGTTTTAAGTGGAAATCTGTGCTTTGGTCTGATGAGTCCAAATTTGAGATCTTTGGTTCCAACCACCGTGTCTTTGTGCGATGCAGAAAAGGTGAACGGATGGACTCTACGGTAGATGCCTGGTTGCCACCGTGAAGCATGGAGGAGGAGGTGTGATGGTGTGGGGGTGCTTTTCTGGTGACACTGTTGGGGATTTATTCAAAATTGAAGGCATACTGAACCAGCATGGCTACCACAGCATCTTGCAGCGGCATGCTATTCCACCCGGTTTGCGTTTAGTTGGACCATCATTTATTTTTCAACAGGACAATGACCCCAAACACACCTCCAGGCTGTGTAAGGGCTATTTGACCATGAAGGAGAGTGATGGGGTGCTGCACCAGATGACCTGGCCTCCACAGTCACCGGACCTGAACCCAATCAAGATGGTTTAGGGTGAGCTGGACCGCAGAGTGAAGGCAAAAGGGCCAACAAGTGCTAAGCATCTCTGGGAACTCCTTCAAGACTGTTGGAAGACCATTTCAGGTGACTACCTCTTGAAGCTCATCAAGAGAATGCCAAGAGTGTGCAAAGCAGTAATCAAAGCAAAAGGTGGCTACTTTGAAGAACCTAGAATATGACATATTTTCAGTTGTTTCACACGTTTTTGTTATGTATATAATTCCATATGTGTTAATTCATAGTTTTGATGCCTTCAGTGTGAATCTACAATTTTCATAGTCATGAAAATAAAGAAAACTCTTTGAATTAGAAGGTGTGTCCAAACTTTTGGTCTGTACTATATATATATATATATATATATATATATATGTCTCTGGGGCCTTTTTCTATGCAGGGGAGGAAGGGGTTAAGAAGAGCTAATTGTAATTGATCCTGGGAGATGCAGGTGCTTGATTATCTGATCTCATGAGCTACTGCCCACCCACAGAAAATGAGGATACAGGTCTTCCAGATATGTAAGTAAACACGCAAGTTTTAAATTCATGGGATAACTTCTTGTTGGTATAAATATATATCAGACATCTGATACCAACATAGAGCAGCAAGAGCAGTGGTAGCCCATATCTGAGTTGTGATGCTTCCTTTTTAAGGTGGCATATGTTATGGCCTTGTTGACATCTCTACTAATTCATTCTTTAGGAAGGGTTTCATTGACATGGGCTGGTAGTCTCCTGTAGAGCATCAGTCCATGTTAAGATGTTAGGATGGTTGTGAACTGATAGGGGTGAAGATGGCACTGGGGTTATGATGTCACAGAGGATATGACATCATAATGAACAATGGTATCGACATTTTATTTGCTGTATCATCTTTAAAGCCCCACAACTGGCGGTGATGTTACAAGTGGAGGCATGCTTAGCAGTGATGTCCCAAAGGCTGGTGATAGTATAAATCAGAGATAGCCAACCTGCGGCTCTCCAGCTGTTGTAAAACTACAACTCCCACCATGCGCTGTTGTAGGCTGATAGCTGCAGGCAGTCTGGGCATGCTGGGAGTTGTAGTTTTATAACAGCTGGAGAGCCGCAGGTTGGCCTTCCTTAGTATTAATTGTGCGCTGTGGACTGCTATGCCAGCTGCACCCACGAACAAATGGTCAATGCTAAGGTTTACTTTGTTCTTTTAAATCTTCATAGTAGGAGATGGCATGAGGGTTGATATCACTGCTAATAAGGTCCTCTGAGAAGTTGTATAAGCATGGCTAAGAGTGAAAAATGTGCAGTTGTTTTTTTTAAAGGCTGCCCTAGATGTGTCCTGAATTCAGGTGTCATAGTCTCACCTGACCTGCATTACTGTGTCTCAGCACAGGGGATGAATATTGGCACAGTATTTTGTCATGAAAGATATGCCTATATAAACTGAGCAGTAATTGAAAAGCAGTAAACACACTGTGACGAATACCACACCTCGTGCCCGCTTGATGTCGCCTACGTCGAGCTCACGAGATGCGGTATGGTCACGGGTTACCAAAAACTTGACATTAAGCCCTCCAGAGGAGAAGGTAAGGTCAGCTTGGTGCAATTTACACAGACACCTCCTGTCCACGCGGGCACAGAGAGGCAACAAGCTGAGAGAGCCTTTTCACTGCCGCAGTGAAAACAGCGCTGTCTCATCCCGGGTATCTGCCACCAGCTTCTCGTTTTATATAAGCCCGGTGCGCTAACGGGATTATATAGGGTGAGAAACCAACCTGCGGTAGCTTATAACTAGGCCAAAACAAAGACGTGGGGATTCGTGATCGAGATACAAGGTAGCACAAGATAAAATTATATATTTAATCACTGTAAGGGCACAGTAGATATAACACAATATGCACAGAGAATATATACAGTGGTCTGAGGTTACAGATACAGGTTATATGGGTACAACAGGGTTAAGCAGAGCAAAAGGCAGCGGGTAAGATGAAAGTTCCTTTAGGTTGTGGTGTGTTCTTTGCTGTAGTCACATGAACCGCAGTGATCTTAGCTAGTTCCTGGGTCCCCCTAAACACATTACACGATGTGACCCTTCTTCAAAAAAAGACCCGCCCGCTTGCTGGCACAAGCCTTTTAACCTGTAGCCGGCCCCTCCCCTTCCGGCCTTTGGGAGTGGTCCACCCCTCCCCCTGCTGGACTGGCTGCAAATGAACCACAAAACCCTTTAGGGTTCATAGCTCCAGTCTAGAAGGTCACAGGGAGATGGTTCTGGGACCAACGGATCCGCCTGGGTTCCGGCTACAACTAGAGTCCAAACATGGTACCGTTAGTTGGTTTCTGTGGGGAGATATGTATATCTTCCTGGCATCCAACTATCAAACAAGAACATGGACACGTTCCTCGTGGCCCCCGGGACACAAATATGTATCCGGTTTGCGCCTGCGATGGCCGAGCGATTCCTAATTCCTTATCAAATGTAGGTGCCAACATGTCTGGGAGGTATAATTGATCCTGAGCAAGAGCTGAGACTCCCTGCTGGGGGTTTTCCTGCAGATTTGGTTGCCTCCAAACTGGCTGGTTGAGGTGTGACAGTATCCACCTGGGGCCTCCTTAAAGCCTGGACCCCTGGGGCTTTCTCCCTTGCTACCTGACAATCAGATGCCTGGGGGGTGGGAACATACAGTCATGTGAAAAAATTAGGACACCCTTTGAAAGCATGTGGTTTTTTGTAACATTTTTAATAAAAGGTTATTTCATCTCCGTTTCAACAATACAGAGAGATTAAAGTAATCCAACTAAACAAAGAAAACTGAAGAAAAGTCTTTTCAAGATCTTCTGTAAATGTCATTCTACAAAAATGCCTATTCTAACTGAGGAAAAAGATAGGACACCCTTGCCCCTAATAGCGAGTGTTACCTCCTTTGGCTGAAATAACTGCAGTGAGACGGTTCTTGTAGCCATCTACCAGTCTTCGACATCGGTCTGAGGAAATTTTACCCCACTCCTCAATGCAGAACTTTTTCAGCTGTGAGATGTTTGAGGGGTTTCTTGCACGTACAGCCCTTTTCAAGTCACCCCACAGCATCTCAATGGGATTCAAATCTGGACTTGGACTTGGCCATTCCAGGACTCTCCATTTCTTCTTTTTCAGCCAATCTTTGGTTGATTTACTAGTATATTTTGGGTCATTGTCATGTTGCATGGTCCAGTTCCGCTTCAGCTTTAATTTTCTAACTGATGGTCTCACATGTTCTTCAAGCACCTTCTGATACACAGTAGAATTCATCGTGGATTCTATGATGGTGAGCTGACCAGGTCCTGCTGCAGCAAAGCAGCCCCAAACCATGACACTTCCACCTCCATGCTTCACAGTTGGTATGAGGTTCTTTTCTTGGAATGCTGTGTTTGGTTTACGCCAAACATGTCCTCTGCTGTTGTGTCCAAATAATTCAATTTTGGACTCATCTGTCCAAAGAACATTATTCCAGAAGTCCTGGTCTTTGTCAACTTTATCTCTGGCAAATGTCAGTCTGGCCTCGATGTTTCTCTTGGAAAGCAAAGGTTTCCTCCTTGCACACCTCCCATGCAAGTTAAACTTGTACAGTCTCTTTCTGATTGTAGAGGCATGTACTTCTACATCAACAGTAGCCAGAGCCTGCTGTAGTTCTCGAGATGACACTTTAGGGTTTTTGGAGACCTCTTTTAGCATCTTGCGGTCTGCTCTTGGGGTGAACTTGCTGGGGCGACCAGTCCTGGGCATGTTGGCAGTTGTTTTGAAAGCCCTCCACTTGTAGACTATCTTCCGGACAGTGGAATGGCTGATTTCAAAATCTTTTGAGATCTTTTTAAATCCCTTCCCAGACTCATAGGCTGCTACAATCTTTTTTCTGAAGTCCTCTGACAGCTCTTTTGCTCTCACCATGGTGCTCACTCTCACTTCAACAGTCAGGAGCACACCAAACTAAATGTCTGAGGTTTAAATAGGGCAAGCCTCATTCAACATGCAGAGTAACGATCTACTAATTATGTGCACCTGGTGTGATATACCTGTGTGAGATCTGAGCCAATTTAAGAGGGAATACATGTGAGGGTGTCCTATCTTTTTCCTCAGTTAGAATAGGCATTTTTGTAGAATGACATTTACAGAAGATCTTGAAAAGACTTTTCTTCAGTTTTCTTTGTTTAGTTGGATTACTTTAATCTCTCTGTATTGTTGAAACGGAGATGAAATAACCTTTTATTAAAAATGTTACAAAAAACCACATGCTTTCAAAGGGTGTCCTAATTTTTTCACATGACTGTATCTGTAAAGAATAAATCAAGGCAACTGGACGTACTGTAGATTTCTTGTACAAAAAATTCTGGGAATAAATATGTAACCGAATCCACATCTGGTAATTAGACCCAGAATTGGGTCAAAGGTGTTGATTCCATTATCCTAATTGGAGTCAGTAGGTGATAAAGACTTCCCAGAAAAAGGTGTCAAGACAGCATTATACGTGGCAGACAATAAATGTCTAACCCCCCCATCTCTATTCAAGCTTGGCTTCTCCATTTTTACGTAGATGGCCTCCTTCACGCCTCGTTTGTGCCAATCGGCCTCCTTATCCAAAACACGTACTTGACTGTCTTCAAAGGTGTGACCTGTTCCTTTTAGATGTAAGTACACGGCTGAATCTTGACCAGAGGTTTGGGCTCTTCTATGCTGGGCCATACGCTGATGTAGTTGTTGTTTTGTTTCGCCGATATACAGTTCTGAGCATTCCTCATTGCACTGGACTGCGTGCACAATGTTGTCCATCTTGTGTTTAGGCGTTGGGTCTTTAGGGTGAACCAGTTGTTGCCTCAGTGTGTTGCTGGGTTTAAAGCAAACAGGAATGTGATGTTTATTAAAAATCCTTTTGAGTTTCTCAGACACCCCAGCTATATATGGGATAACAATATTCTTGCATCTGTCATGCTTCTCGCCCTTACTGGTAGTCTTGGTGGTCTTTCTTCTCCTTCCTTCTGTTTTGACAAAGGCCCAAACTGGATACCCACAAGTTTTAAGTGGAAATCTGTGCTTTGGTCTGATGAGTCCAAATTTGAGATCTTTGGTTCCAACCACCGTGTCTTTGTGCGATGCAGAAAAGGTGAACGGATGGACTCTACGGTAGATGCCTGGTTGCCACCGTGAAGCATGGAGGAGGAGGTGTGATGGTGTGGGGGTGCTTTTCTGGTGACACTGTTGGGGATTTATTCAAAATTGAAGGCATACTGAACCAGCATGGCTACCACAGCATCTTGCAGCGGCATGCTATTCCACCCGGTTTGCGTTTAGTTGGACCATCATTTATTTTTCAACAGGACAATGACCCCAAACACACCTCCAGGCTGTGTAAGGGCTATTTGACCATGAAGGAGAGTGATGGGGTGCTGCACCAGATGACCTGGCCTCCACAGTCACCGGACCTGAACCCAATCAAGATGGTTTAGGGTGAGCTGGACCGCAGAGTGAAGGCAAAAGGGCCAACAAGTGCTAAGCATCTCTGGGAACTCCTTCAAGACTGTTGGAAGACCATTTCAGGTGACTACCTCTTGAAGCTCATCAAGAGAATGCCAAGAGTGTGCAAAGCAGTAATCAAAGCAAAAGGTGGCTACTTTGAAGAACCTAGAATATGACATATTTTCAGTTGTTTCACACGTTTTTGTTATGTATATAATTCCATATGTGTTAATTCATAGTTTTGATGCCTTCAGTGTGAATCTACAATTTTCATAGTCATGAAAATAAAGAAAACTCTTTGAATTAGAAGGTGTGTCCAAACTTTTGGTCTGTACTATATATATATATATATATATATATATATATATGTCTCTGGGGCCTTTTTCTATGCAGGGGAGGAAGGGGTTAAGAAGAGCTAATTGTAATTGATCCTGGGAGATGCAGGTGCTTGATTATCTGATCTCATGAGCTACTGCCCACCCACAGAAAATGAGGATACAGGTCTTCCAGATATGTAAGTAAACACGCAAGTTTTAAATTCATGGGATAACTTCTTGTTGGTATAAATATATATCAGACATCTGATACCAACATAGAGCAGCAAGAGCAGTGGTAGCCCATATCTGAGTTGTGATGCTTCCTTTTTAAGGTGGCATATGTTATGGCCTTGTTGACATCTCTACTAATTCATTCTTTAGGAAGGGTTTCATTGACATGGGCTGGTAGTCTCCTGTAGAGCATCAGTCCATGTTAAGATGTTAGGATGGTTGTGAACTGATAGGGGTGAAGATGGCACTGGGGTTATGATGTCACAGAGGATATGACATCATAATGAACAATGGTATCGACATTTTATTTGCTGTATCATCTTTAAAGCCCCACAACTGGCGGTGATGTTACAAGTGGAGGCATGCTTAGCAGTGATGTCCCAAAGGCTGGTGACAGTATAAATCAGAGATAGCCAACCTGCGGCTCTCCAGCTGTTGTAAAACTACAACTCCCACCATGCGCTGTTGTAGGCTGATAGCTGCAGGCAGTCTGGGCATGCTGGGAGTTGTAGTTTTATAACAGCTGGAGAGCCGCAGGTTGGCCTTCCTTAGTATTAATTGTGCGCTGTGGACTGCTATGCCAGCTGCACCCACGAACAAATGGTCAATGCTAAGGTTTACTTTGTTCTTTTAAATCTTCATAGTAGGAGATGGCATGAGGGTTGATATCACTGCTAATAAGGTCCTCTGAGAAGTTGTATAAGCATGGCTAAGAGTGAAAAATGTGCAGTTGTTTTTTTTAAAGGCTGCCCTAGATGTGTCCTGAATTCAGGTGTCATAGTCTCACCTGACCTGCATTACTGTGTCTCAGCACAGGGGATGAATATTGGCACAGTATTTTGTCATGAAAGATATGCCTATATAAACTGAGCAGTAATTGAAAAGCAGTAAACACACTGTGACGAATACCACACCTCGTGCCCGCTTGATGTCGCCTACGTCGAGCTCACGAGATGCGGTATGGTCACGGGTTACCAAAAACTTGACATTAAGCCCTCCAGAGGAGAAGGTAAGGTCAGCTTGGTGCAATTTACACAGACACCTCCTGTCCACGCGGGCACAGAGAGGCAACAAGCTGAGAGAGCCTTTTCACTGCCGCAGTGAAAACAGCGCTGTCTCATCCCGGGTATCTGCCACCAGCTTCTCGTTTTATATAAGCCCGGTGCGCTAACGGGATTATATAGGGTGAGAAACCAACCTGCGGTAGCTTATAACTAGGCCAAAACAAAGACGTGGGGATTCGTGATCGAGATACAAGGTAGCACAAGATAAAATTATATATTTAATCACTGTAAGGGCACAGTAGATATAACACAATATGCACAGAGAATATATACAGTGGTCTGAGGTTACAGATACAGGTTATATGGGTACAACAGGGTTAAGCAGAGCAAAAGGCAGCGGGTAAGATGAAAGTTCCTTTAGGTTGTGGTGTGTTCTTTGCTGTAGTCACATGAACCGCAGTGATCTTAGCTAGTTCCTGGGTCCCCCTAAACACATTACACGATGTGACCCTTCTTCAAAAAAAGACCCGCCCGCTTGCTGGCACAAGCCTTTTAACCTGTAGCCGGCCCCTCCCCTTCCGGCCTTTGGGAGTGGTCCACCCCTCCCCCTGCTGGACTGGCTGCAAATGAACCACAAAACCCTTTAGGGTTCATAGCTCCAGTCTAGAAGGTCACAGGGAGATGGTTCTGGGACCAACGGATCCGCCTGGGTTCCGGCTACAACTAGAGTCCAAACATGGTACCGTTAGTTGGTTTCTGTGGGGAGATATGTATATCTTCCTGGCATCCAACTATCAAACAAGAACATGGACACGTTCCTCGTGGCCCCCGGGACACAAATATGTATCCGGTTTGCGCCTGCGATGGCCGAGCGATTCCTAATTCCTTATCAAATGTAGGTGCCAACATGTCTGGGAGGTATAATTGATCCTGAGCAAGAGCTGAGACTCCCTGCTGGGGGTTTTCCTGCAGATTTGGTTGCCTCCAAACTGGCTGGTTGAGGTGTGACAGTATCCACCTGGGGCCTCCTTAAAGCCTGGACCCCTGGGGCTTTCTCCCTTGCTACCTGACAATCAGATGCCTGGGGGGTGGGAACATACAGTCATGTGAAAAAATTAGGACACCCTTTGAAAGCATGTGGTTTTTTGTAACATTTTTAATAAAAGGTTATTTCATCTCCGTTTCAACAATACAGAGAGATTAAAGTAATCCAACTAAACAAAGAAAACTGAAGAAAAGTCTTTTCAAGATCTTCTGTAAATGTCATTCTACAAAAATGCCTATTCTAACTGAGGAAAAAGATAGGACACCCTTGCCCCTAATAGCGAGTGTTACCTCCTTTGGCTGAAATAACTGCAGTGAGACGGTTCTTGTAGCCATCTACCAGTCTTCGACATCGGTCTGAGGAAATTTTACCCCACTCCTCAATGCAGAACTTTTTCAGCTGTGAGATGTTTGAGGGGTTTCTTGCACGTACAGCCCTTTTCAAGTCACCCCACAGCATCTCAATGGGATTCAAATCTGGACTTGGACTTGGCCATTCCAGGACTCTCCATTTCTTCTTTTTCAGCCAATCTTTGGTTGATTTACTAGTATATTTTGGGTCATTGTCATGTTGCATGGTCCAGTTCCGCTTCAGCTTTAATTTTCTAACTGATGGTCTCACATGTTCTTCAAGCACCTTCTGATACACAGTAGAATTCATCGTGGATTCTATGATGGTGAGCTGACCAGGTCCTGCTGCAGCAAAGCAGCCCCAAACCATGACACTTCCACCTCCATGCTTCACAGTTGGTATGAGGTTCTTTTCTTGGAATGCTGTGTTTGGTTTACGCCAAACATGTCCTCTGCTGTTGTGTCCAAATAATTCAATTTTGGACTCATCTGTCCAAAGAACATTATTCCAGAAGTCCTGGTCTTTGTCAACTTTATCTCTGGCAAATGTCAGTCTGGCCTCGATGTTTCTCTTGGAAAGCAAAGGTTTCCTCCTTGCACACCTCCCATGCAAGTTAAACTTGTACAGTCTCTTTCTGATTGTAGAGGCATGTACTTCTACATCAACAGTAGCCAGAGCCTGCTGTAGTTCTCGAGATGACACTTTAGGGTTTTTGGAGACCTCTTTTAGCATCTTGCGGTCTGCTCTTGGGGTGAACTTGCTGGGGCGACCAGTCCTGGGCATGTTGGCAGTTGTTTTGAAAGCCCTCCACTTGTAGACTATCTTCCGGACAGTGGAATGGCTGATTTCAAAATCTTTTGAGATCTTTTTAAATCCCTTCCCAGACTCATAGGCTGCTACAATCTTTTTTCTGAAGTCCTCTGACAGCTCTTTTGCTCTCACCATGGTGCTCACTCTCACTTCAACAGTCAGGAGCACACCAAACTAAATGTCTGAGGTTTAAATAGGGCAAGCCTCATTCAACATGCAGAGTAACGATCTACTAATTATGTGCACCTGGTGTGATATACCTGTGTGAGATCTGAGCCAATTTAAGAGGGAATACATGTGAGGGTGTCCTATCTTTTTCCTCAGTTAGAATAGGCATTTTTGTAGAATGACATTTACAGAAGATCTTGAAAAGACTTTTCTTCAGTTTTCTTTGTTTAGTTGGATTACTTTAATCTCTCTGTATTGTTGAAACGGAGATGAAATAACCTTTTATTAAAAATGTTACAAAAAACCACATGCTTTCAAAGGGTGTCCTAATTTTTTCACATGACTGTATTTTGCATGTACACTGACTGTGTACAAGCTAAAGGTGTATCCACTGATAATTAGGGCTGCCAGTGAATAATAATCCATATTCCTGACACACATATATACATATTCTTTCTGTGGTCTTACAAGACTTCCTGATACTCCATTTTCACTCACTTCACAAAATAATCTGATTGGAGAAAACACAATTTTTGTGAAATTGACATAGCATGGGTATTGTTTGTGAGTAGGGATGAGCGAACTCGAACTGTATAGTTCGGGTTCGTACCGAATTTTGGGGTGTCCGTGACACGGACCCGAACCCGGACATTTTCGTAAAAGTCCGGGTTCGGGTTCGGTGTTCGTCGCTTTCTTCGCGCTTTTGTGACGCTTTCTTGGCGCTTTTTGAAAGGCTGCAAAGCAGCCAATCAACAAGCGTCATACTACTTGCCCCAAGAGGCCATCACAGCCATGCCTACTATTGGCATGGCTGTGATTGGCCAGAGCACCATGTGACCCAGCCTCTATTTAAGCTGGAGTCACATAGCGCCGCCCGTCACTCTGCTCTGATTAGCGTAGGGAGAGGTTGCGGCTGCGACAGTAGGGCGAGATTAGGCAGATTAACTCCTCCAAAGGACTTGATTAACTGATCGATCTGCAGCTGTGGATCATTGAGCTGCTGATCCTCAATTGCTCACTGTTTTTAGGCTGCACAGACCGTTTGTCAGTCACATTTTTCTGGGGTGATCGGCGGCCATTTTGTGTCTTGTGGTGCGCCAGCACAAGCTGCGACCAAGTGCATTTAACCCTCAATGGTGTGGTTGTTTTTTGGCTAAAGCCTACATCAGGGTGAAGCTGTCACACCAAGTGCATTTAACCAGCAATAGTCTGTTCATTTTTTGGCCATATACAAAATCAGGGGCAAGCTGCGCCTGTCACCAAGTGCATTTAACCCTCAATGGTGTGGTTGTTTTTTGGCTAAAGCCTACATCAGGGTGAAGCTGTCACACCAAGTGCATTTAACCAGCAATAGTCTGTTCATTTTTTGGCCACATACTAAATCAGGGGCAAGCTGCGCCTGTCACCAAGTGCATTTAACCCTCAATGGTGTGGTTGTTTTTTGGCTAAAGCCTACATCAGGGTGAAGCTGTCACACCAAGTGCATTTAACCAGCAATAGTCTGTTTATTTTTTGGCCATATCCCAGTCTAATTCTGTCACTAAATCCATACCGGTCACCCAGCGCCTAAATACTAGGCCTCAAATTTATATCCAGCTAAATCTGTCCCTAGTGCTGTAGCTGGGCGAGTTATTTAGTGTCCGTTCAAGCACATTTCTTGTTCTGGGTTGAAATACAATTCCCAATTTAGCAATTTCATAATTTAGTGGTTTCTGCTATATCAGAGCTATTTGAAATCTATCCCTAAAAGGGTATATAATATTCAAGGTGCACATTGGGTCATTCAGAATAACTTCACACACACCCGCTACTGTGTATTTCCAAGTCTAATTCTGTCACTAAACCCATACCTGTCACGCAGCGCCTAAATACTAGGCCTCAAATTTATATCCAGCTAAATCTGTCCCTAGTGCTGTAGCTGGGCGAGTTATTTAGTGTCCGTTCAAGCACATTTCTTGTTCTGGGTTGAAATACAATTCCCAATTTAGCAATTTCATAATTTAGTGGTTTCTGCTATATCAGAGCTATTTGAAATCTATCCCTAAAAGGGTATATAATATTCAAGGTGCACATTGGGTCATTCAGAATAACTTCACACACACCCGCTACTGTGTATTTCCAAGTCTAATTCTGGCACTAAACCCATACCTGTCACCCAGCGCCTAAATACTAGGCCTCAAATTTATATCCCGCTAAATCTGTCCTTAGTGCTGTAGCTGGGCGAGTTATTTAGTGTCCGTTCAAGCACATTTCTTGTTCTGGGTTGAAATACAATTCCCAATTTAGCAATTTCATAATTTAGTGGTTTCTGCTATATCAGAGCTATTTGAAATCTATCCCTAAAAGGGTATATAATATTCAAGGTGCACATTGGGTCATTCAGAATAACTTCACACACACCCGCTACTGTGTATTTCCAAGTCTAATTCTGGCACTAAACCCATACCTGTCACCCAGCGCCTAAATACTAGGCCTCAAATTTATATCCCGCTAAATCTGTCCTTAGTGCTGTAGCTGGGCGAGTTATTTCGTGTCCGTTCAAGCACATTTCTTGTTCTGGGTTGAAATACAATTCCCAATTTAGCAATTTCATAATTTAGTGGTTTCTGCTATATCAGAGCTATTTGAAATCTATCCCTAAAAGGGTATATAATATTCAAGGTGCACATTGGGTCATTCAGAATAACTTCACACACACCCGCTACTGTGTATTTCCAAGTCTAATTCTGGCACTAAACCCATACCTGTCACCCAGCGCCTAAATACTAGGCCTCAAATTTATATCCCGCTAAATCTGTCCTTAGTGCTGTAGCTGGGCGAGTTATTTAGTGTCCGTTCAAGCACATTTCTTGTTCTGGGTTGAAATACAATTCCCAATTTAGCAATTTCATAATTTAGTGGTTTCTGCTATATCAGAGCTATTTGAAATCTATCCCTAAAAGGGTATATAATATTCAAGGTGCACATTGGGTCATTCAGAATAACTTCACACACACCCGCTACTGTGTATTTCCAAGTCTAATTCTGGCACTAAACCCATACCTGTCACCCAGCGCCTAAATACTAGGCCTCAAATTTATATCCCGCTAAATCTGTCCTTAGTGCTGTAGCTGGGCGAGTTATTTAGTGTCCGTTCAAGCACATTTCTTGTTCTGGGTTGAAATACAATTCCCAATTTAGCAATTTCATAATTTAGTGGTTTCTGCTATATCAGAGCTATTTGAAATCTATCCCTAAAAGGGTATATAATATTCAAGGTGCACATTGGGTCATTCAGAATAACTTCACACACACCCGCTACTGTGTATTTCCAAGTCTAATTCTGGCACTAAACCCATACCTGTCACCCAGCGCCTAAATACTAGGTCCTCAAATTTATATCCCGCTAAATCTGTCCTTAGTGCTGTAGCTGGGCGAGTTATTTAGTGTCCGTTCAAGCACATTTCTTGTTCTGGGTTGAAATACAATTCCCAATTTAGCAATTTCATAATTTAGTGGTTTCTGCTATATCAGAGCTATTTGAAATCTATCCCTAAAAGGGTATATAATATTCAAGGTGCACATTGGGTCATTCAGAATAACTTCACACACACCCGCTACTGTGTATTTCCAAGTCTAATTCTGGCACTAAACCCATACCTGTCACCCAGCGCCTAAATACTAGGCCTCAAATTTATATCCCGCTAAATCTGTCCTTAGTGCTGTAGCTGGGCGAGTTATTTCGTGTCCGTTCAAGCACATTTCTTGTTCTGGGTTGAAATACAATTCCCAATTTAGCAATTTCATAATTTAGTGGTTTCTGCTATATCAGAGCTATTTGAAATCTATCCCTAAAAGGGTATATAATATTCAAGGTGCACATTGGGTCATTCAGAATAACTTCACACACACCCGCTACTGTGTATTTCCAAGTCTAATTCTGGCACTAAACCCATACCTGTCACCCAGCGCCTAAATACTAGGCCTCAAATTTATATCCCGCTAAATCTGTCCTTAGTGCTGTAGCTGGGCGAGTTATTTAGTGTCCGTTCAAGCACATTTCTTGTTCTGGGTTGAAATACAATTCCCAATTTAGCAATTTCATAATTTAGTGGTTTCTGCTATATCAGAGCTATTTGAAATCTATCCCTAAAAGGGTATATAATATTCAAGGTGCACATTGGGTCATTCAGAATAACTTCACACACACCCGCTACTGTGTATTTCCAAGTCTAATTCTGGCACTAAACCCATACCTGTCACCCAGCGCCTAAATACTAGGCCTCAAATTTATATCCCGCTAAATCTGTCCTTAGTGCTGTAGCTGGGCGAGTTATTTAGTGTCCGTTCAAGCACATTTCTTGTTCTGGGTTGAAATACAATTCCCAATTTAGCAATTTCATAATTTAGTGGTTTCTGCTATATCAGAGCTATTTGAAATCTATCCCTAAAAGGGTATATAATATTCAAGGTGCACATTGGGTCATTCAGAATAACTTCACACACACCCGCTACTGTGTATTTCCAAGTCTAATTCTGGCACTAAACCCATACCTGTCACCCAGCGCCTAAATACTAGGTCCTCAAATTTATATCCCGCTAAATCTGTCCTTAGTGCTGTAGCTGGGCGAGTTATTTAGTGTCCGTTCAAGCACATTTCTTGTTCTGGGTTGAAATACAATTCCCAATTTAGCAATTTCATAATTTAGTGGTTTCTGCTATATCAGAGCTATTTGAAATCTATCCCTAAAAGGGTATATAATATTCAAGGTGCACATTGGGTCATTCAGAATAACTTCACACACACCCGCTACTGTGTATTTCCAAGTCTAATTCTGGCACTAAACCCATACCTGTCACCCAGCGCCTAAATACTAGGCCTCAAATTTATATCCCGCTAAATCTGTCCTTAGTGCTGTAGCTGGGCGAGTTATTTAGTGTCCGTTCAAGCACATTTCTTGTTCTGGGTTGAAATACAATTCCCAATTTAGCAATTTCATAATTTAGTGGTTTCTGCTATATCAGAGCTATTTGAAATCTATCCCTAAAAGGGTATATAATATTCAAGGTGCACATAGGGTCATTCAGAATAACTTCACACACACGCTTCTGTGCATTTCCAAGTCTAATTCTGTCACTAAATCCATACCGGTCACCCAGCGCCTAAATACTAGGCCTCAAATTTATATCCCGCTAAATCTCTCGTTACCGCTGTCCTGTTGTGGCTGGGAAAGTTATTTAGTGTCCGTCAAAGCACATTTTTTGTTCTGGGTTGAAATACAATTCCCAATTTAGCAATTTCATAATTTAGTCGTTTCTGCTATATCAGAGCTATTTGAAATCTATCCCTAAAAGGGTAGATCATATTGAAGGTGCACATAGGGTCATTCAGAATAACTTCACACACACGCTTCTGTGCATTTCCAAGTCTAATTCTGTCACTAAATCCATACCGGTCACCCAGCGCCTAAATACTAGGCCTCAAATTTATATCCCGCTGAATTTGAATACAATACATTGGGCCAAATAATATATTTGTTGTTGTGGTGAACCATAACAATGAGAAAAACATCTAGTAAGGGACGCGGACGTGGACATGGTCGTGGTGGTGTTAGTGGACCCTCTGGTGCTGGGAGAGGACGTGGCCGTTCTGCCACATCCACACGTCCTAGTGTACCAACTACCTCAGGTCCCAGTAGCCGCCAGAATTTACAGCGATATATGGTGGGGCCCAATGCCGTTCTAAGGATGGTAAGGCCTGAGCAGGTACAGGCATTAGTCAATTGGGTGGCCGACAGTGGATCCAGCACGTTCACATTATCTCCCACCCAGTCTTCTGCAGAAAGCGCACAGATGGCGCCTGAAAACCAACCCCATCAGTCTGTCACATCACCCCCATGCATACCAGGGAAACTGTCTCAGCCTCAAGTTATGCAGCAGTCTCTTATGCTGTTTGAAGACTCCGCTGGCAGGGTTTCCCAAGGGCATCCACCTAGCCCTTCCCCAGCGGTGAAAGACATAGAATGCACTGACGCACAACCACTTATGTTTCCTGATGATGAGGACATGGGAATACCACCTCAGCATGTCTCTGATGATGACGAAACACAGGTGCCAACTGCTGCGTCTTTCTGCAGTGTGCAGACTGAACAGGAGGTCAGGGATCAAGACTGGGTGGAAGACGATGCAGGGGACGATGAGGTCCTAGACCCCACATGGAATGAAGGTCGTGCCACTGACTTTCACAGTTCGGAGGAAGAGGCAGTGGTGAGACCGAGCCAACAGCGTAGCAAAAGAGGGAGCAGTGGGCAAAAGCAGAACACCCGCCGCCAAGAGACTCCGCCTGCTACTGACCGCCGCCATCTGGGACCGAGCACCCCAAAGGCAGCTTCAAGGAGTTCCCTGGCATGGCACTTCTTCAAACAATGTGCTGACGACAAGACCCGAGTGGTTTGCACGCTGTGCCATCAGAGCCTGAAGCGAGGCATTAACGTTCTGAACCTGAGCACAACCTGCATGACCAGGCACCTGCATGCAAAGCATGAACTGCAGTGGAGTAAACACCTTAAAACCAAGGAAGTCACTCAGGCTCCCCCTGCTACCTCTTCTGCTGCTGCCGCCTCGGCCTATTCTGCTGCTGCCGCCTCGGCCTCTTCCTCCGCCTCTGGAGGAACGTTGGCACCTGCCGCCCAGCAAACAGGGGATGTACCACCAACACCACCACCACCACCTCCGTCACCAAGCGTCTCAACCATGTCACACGCCAGCGTTCAGCTCTCCATCTCACAAACATTTGATAGAAAGCGTAAATTCCCACCTAGCCACCCTCGATCCCTGGCCCTGAATGCCAGCATTTCTAAACTACTGGCCTATGAAATGCTGTCATTTAGGCTGGTGGACACAGACAGCTTCAAACAGCTCATGTCGCTTGCTGTCCCACAGTATGTTGTTCCCAGCCGGCACTACTTCTCCAAGAGAGCCGTGCCTTCCCTGCACAACCAAGTATCCGATAAAATCAAGTGTGCACTGCGCAACGCCATCTGTGGCAAGGTCCACCTAACCACAGATACGTGGACCAGTAAGCACGGCCAGGGACGCTATATCTCCCTAACTGCACACTGGGTAAATGTAGTGGCAGCTGGGCCCCAGGCGGAGAGCTGTTTGGCGCACGTCCTTCCGCCGCCAAGGATCGCAGGGCAACATTCTTTGCCTCCTGTTGCCACCTCCTCCTTCTCGGCTTCCTCCTCCTCTTCTTCCACCTGCTCATCCAGTCAGCCACACACCTTCACCACCAACTTCAGCACAGCCCGGGGTAAACGTCAGCAGGCCATTCTGAAACTCATATGTTTGGGGGACAGGCCCCACACCGCACAGGAGTTGTGGCGGGGTATAGAACAACAGACCGACGAGTGGTTGCTGCCGGTGAGCCTCAAGCCCGGCCTGGTGGTGTGTGATAATGGGCGAAATCTCGTTGCAGCTCTGGGACTAGCCAATTTGACGCACATCCCTTGCTTGGCGCATGTGCTGAATTTGGTGGTGCAGAAGTTCATTCACAACTACCCCGACATGTCAGAGCTGCTGCATAAAGTGCGGGCCGTCTGTTCGCGCTTCCGGCGTTCACATCCTGCTGCTGCTCGCCTGTCTGCGCTACAGCGTAACTTCGGCCTTCCCGCTCACCGCCTCATATGCGACGTGCCCACCAGGTGGAACTCCACCTTGCACATGCTGGACAGACTGTGCGAGCAGCAGCAGGCCATAGTGGAGTTTCAGCTGCAGCACGCACGGGTCAGTCGCACTACAGAACAGCACCACTTCACCACCAATGACTGGGCCTCCATGCGAGACCTGTGTGCCCTGTTGCGCTGTTTCGAGTACTCCACCAACATGGCCAGTGGCGATGACACCGTTATCAGCGTTACAATACCACTTCTATGTCTCCTTGAGAAAACACTTAGGGCGATGATGGAAGAGGAGGTGGCCCAGGAGGAGGAGGAGGAGGAGGAGGAAGAGGGGTCATTTTTAGCACTTTCAGGCCAGTCTCTTCGAAGTGACTCAGAGGGAGGTTTTTGGCAACAGCAGAGGCCAGGTACAAATGTGGCCAGCCAGGGCCCACTACTGGAGGACGAGGAGGACGAGGATGAGGAGGAGGTGGAGGAGGATGAGGATGAAGCATGGTCACAGCGGGGTGGCACCCAACGCAGCTCGGGTCCATCACTGGTGCGTGGCTGGGGGGAAAGGCAGGACGATGACGATACGCCTCCCACAGAGGACAGCTTGTCCTTACCCCTGGGCAGCCTGGCACACATGAGCGACTACATGCTGCAGTGCCTGCGCAACGACAGCAGAGTTGCCCACATTTTAACCTGTGCGGACTACTGGGTTGCCACCCTGCTGGATCCACGCTACAAAGACAATGTGCCCACCTTACTTCCTGCACTGGAGCGTGATAGGAAGATGCGCGAGTACAAGCGCACGTTGGTAGACGCGCTACTGAGAGCATTCCCAAATGTCACAGGGAACAAGTGGAAGCCCAAGGCCAAGGCAGAGGAGGAGCAAGAGGTCGCCAAGGCAGCTGTGTCACGGCCAGCTCCTCTGAGGGCAGGGTTAGCATGGCAGAGATGTGGAAAACTTTTGTCAACACGCCACAGCTAACTGCACCACCACCTGATACGCAACGTGTTAGCAGGAGGCAACATTTCACTAACATGGTGGAACAGTACGTGTGCACACCCCTCCACGTACTGACTGATGGTTCGGCCCCATTCAACTTCTGGGTCTCTAAATTGTCCACGTGGCCAGAGCTAGCCTTTTATGCCTTGGAGGTGCTGGCCTGCCCGGCAGCCAGCGTTTTGTCTGAACGTGTATTCAGCACGGCAGGGGGCGTCATTACAGACAAACGCAGCCGCCTGTCTACAGCCAATGTGGACAAGCTGACGTTCATAAAAATGAACCAGGCATGGATCCCACAGGACCTGTCCGTCCCTTGTCCAGATTAGACATTAACTACCTCCCCATAACCATATATTATTGGACTCCAGGGCACTTCCTCATTCAATCCTATTTTTATTTTCATTTTACCATTATATTGCGAGGCTACCCAAAGTTGAATGAACCTCTCCTCTGCCTGTGTGCTAGGCCTAAATATATGCCAATGGACTGTTGCAGTGGTGGCTGACGTGAAGCCTCATTCTCTGCTATGACATGCAGACTGATTCTCTGCTGACATGAAGACAGATTCTCTGTTACGGGACCTCCCTCCTCTGCCTGGGTGCTGGGCCTAAATATATGCCAATGGACTGTTGCAGTGGTGGCTGACATGAAGCCTGATTCTCTGCTATGACATGCAGACTAATTCTCTGCTGACATGAAGCCAGATTGTCTGTTACGGGACCTCTCTCCTCTGCCTGGGTGCTGGGCCTAAATTTATGACAATGGACTGTTGCAGTGGTGGCTGACGTGAAGCCTGATTCTCTGCTATGACATGCAGACTGATTCTCTGCTGACATGAAGCCAGATTGTCTGTTACGGGACCTCTCTGCTCTGCCTGTGTGCTAGGCCTAAATATATGCCAATGGACTGTTGCAGTGGTGGCTGACGTGAAGCCTGATTCTCTGCTATGACATGCAGACTGATTCTCTGCTGACATGAAGCCAGATTGTCTGTTACGGGACCTCTCTGCTCTGCCTGTGTGCTAGGCCTAAATATATGCCAATGGACTGTTGCAGTGGTGGGTGACGTGAAGCCTCATTCTCTGCTATGACATGCAGACTGATTCTCTGCTGACATGAAGACAGATTCTCTGTTACGGGACCTCCCTCCTCTGCCTGGGTGCTGGGCCTAAATATATGCCAATGGACTGTTGCAGTGGTGGCTGACATGAAGCCTGATTCTCTGCTATGACATGCAGACTAATTCTCTGCTGACATGAAGCCAGATTGTCTGTTACGGGACCTCTCTCCTCTGCCTGGGTGCTGGGCCTAAATTTATGACAATGGACTGTTGCAGTGGTGGCTGACGTGAAGCCTGATTCTCTGCTATGACATGCAGACTGATTCTCTGCTGACATGAAGCCAGATTGTCTGTTACGGGACCTCTCTGCTCTGCCTGTGTGCTAGGCCTAAATATATGCCAATGGACTGTTGCAGTGGTGGCTGACGTGAAGCCTCATTCTCTGCTATGACATGCAGACTGATTCTCTGCTGACATGAAGCCAGATTGTCTGTTACGGGACCTCTCTGCTCTGCCTGTGTGCTAGGCCTAAATATATGCCAATGGACTGTTGCAGTGGTGGCTGACATGAAGCCTGATTCTCTGCTATGACATGCAGACTAATTCTCTGCTGACATGAAGCCAGATTGTCTGTTACGGGACCTCTCTCCTCTGCCTGGGTGCTGGGCCTAAATTTATGACAATGGACTGTTGCAGTGGTGGCTGACGTGAAGCCTGATTCTCTGCTATGACATGCAGACTGATTCTCTGCTGTCATGAAGCCAGATTGTCTGTTACGGGACCTCTCTGCTCTGCCTGTGTGCTAGGCCTAAATATATGCCAATGGACTGTTGCAGTGGTGGGTGACGTGAAGCCTGATTCTCTGCTATGATATGAAGACTGATTCTCTGCTGACATGAAGCCAGATTGTCTGTTACGGGACCTTTCTCCTCTGCCTGGGTTCTGGGCCTAAATTTATGAAAATTGACTCTTACAGTGGTGGGTGACGTGAAGCCTGATTCTCTGCTATGATATGAAGACTGATTCTCTGCTGACATGAAGCCAGATTGTCTGTTATGGGACCTTTCTCCTCTGCCTGGGTTCTGGGCCTAAATTTATGAAAATTGACTCTTACAGTGGTGGGTGACGTGAAGCCTGATTCTCTGCTATGATATGAAGACTGATTCTCTGCTGACATGAAGCCAGATTGTCTGTTACGGGACCTTTCTCCTCTGCCTGGGTTCTGGGCCTAAATTTATGAAAATTGACTCTTACAGTGGTGGGTGACGTGAAGCCTGATTCTCTGCTATGATATGAAGACTGATTCTCTGCTGACATGAAGCCAGATTGTCTGTTACGGGACCTTTCTCCTCTGCCTGGGTTCTGGGCCTAAATTTATGAAAATTGACTCTTACAGTGGTGGGTGACGTGAAGCCTGATTCTCTGCTATGATATGAAGACTGATTCTCTGCTGACATGAAGCCAGATTGTCTGTTACGGGACCTTTCTCCTCTGCCTGGGTTCTGGGCCTAAATTTATGAAAATTGACTCTTACAGTGGTGGGTGACGTGAAGCCTGATTCTCTGCTATGATATGAAGACTGATTCTCTGCTGACATGAAGCCAGATTCTCTGTTACGGGACCTCTCTCCTCTGCCTGGGTGCTGGGCCTAAATTTATGACAATGGACTGTTGCAGTGGTGGCTGACGTGAAGCCTGATTCTCTGCTATGACATGCAGACTGATTCTCTGCTGACATGAAGCCAGATCCTCTGTTACGGGACCTCTCTCCTCTGCCTGTGTGTGTGCTGGGCCTAAATATATGCCAATGGACTGTTGCAGTGGTGGCTGACGTGAAGCCTCATTCTCTGCTATGACATGCAGACTAATTCTCTGCTGACATGAAGACAGATTCTCTGTTACGGGACCTCCCTCCTCTGCCTGGGTGCTGGGCCTAAATATATGCCAATGGACTGTTGCAGTGGTGGCTGACGTGAAGCCTCATTCTCTGCTATGACATGCAGACTAATTCTCTGCTGACATGAAGCCAGATTGCTCTGTTACGGGACCTCTCTCCTCTGCCTGTGTGTGTGCTGGGCCTAAATATATGCCAATGGACTGTTGCAGTGGTGGCTGACGTGAAGCCTCATTCTCTGCTATGACATGCAGACTAATTCTCTGCTGACATGAAGACAGATTCTCTGTTACGGGACCTCTCTCCTCTGCCTGTGTGTGTGCTGGGCCTAAATATATGCCAATGGACTGTTGCAGTGGTGGCTGACGTGAAGCCTCATTCTCTGCTATGACATGCAGACTGATTCTCTGCTGACATGAAGCCAGATTGTCTGTTACGGGACCTCTCTGCTCTGCCTGTGTGCTAGGCCTAAATATATGCCAATGGACTGTTGCAGTGGTGGCTGACGTGAAGCCTGATTCTCTGCTATGACATGCAGACTGATTCTCTGCTGACATGAAGCCAGATTGTCTGTTACGGGACCTCTCTGCTCTGCCTGTGTGCTAGGCCTAAATATATGCCAATGGACTGTTGCAGTGGTGGGTGACGTGAAGCCTCATTCTCTGCTATGACATGCAGACTAATTCTCTGCTGACATGAAGACAGATTCTCTGTTACGGGACCTCTCTCCTCTGCCTGTGTGTGTGCTGGGCCTAAATATATGCCAATGGACTGTTGCAGTGGTGGCTGACGTGAAGCCTCATTCTCTGCTATGACATGCAGACTAATTCTCTGCTGACATGAAGACAGATTCTCTGTTACGGGACCTCCCTCCTCTGCCTGGGTGCTGGGCCTAAATATATGCCAATGGACTGTTGCAGTGGTGGGTGACGTGAAGCCTGATTCTCTGCTATGACATGCAGACTAATTCTCTGCTGACATGAAGACAGATTCTCTGTTACGGGACCTCTCTCCTCTGCCTGTGTGTGTGCTGGGCCTAAATATATGCCAATGGACTGTTGCAGTGGTGGCTGACGTGAAGCCTCATTCTCTGCTATGACATGCAGACTAATTCTCTGCTGACATGAAGCCAGATTGTCTGTTACGGGACCTCTCTCCTCTGCCTGTGTGTGTGCTGGGCCTAAATATATGCCAATGGACTGTTGCAGTGGTGGCTGACGTGAAGCCTCATTCTCTGCTATGACATGCAGACTAATTCTCTGCTGACATGAAGACAGATTCTCTGTTACGGGACCTCCCTCCTCTGCCTGGGTGCTGGGCCTAAATATATGCCAATGGACTGTTGCAGTGGTGGCTGACGTGAAGCCTCATTCTCTGCTATGACATGCAGACTGATTCTCTGCTGACATGAAGCCAGATCGTCTGTTACGGGACCTCTCTGCTCTGCCTGTGTGCTAGGCCTAAATATATGCCAATGGACTGTTGCAGTGGTGGGTGACGTGAAGCCTCATTCTCTGCTATGACATGCAGACTGATTCTCTGCTGTCATGAAGCCAGATTGTCTGTTACGGGACCTCTCTGCTCTGCCTGTGTGCTAGGCCTAAATATATGCCAATGGACTGTTGCAGTGGTGGGTGACGTGAAGCCTCATTCTCTGCTATGACATGCAGACTGATTCTCTGCTGACATGAAGCCAGATTGTCTGTTACGGGACCTCTCTCCTCTGCCTGTGTGCTAGGCCTAAATATATGCCAATGGACTGTTGCAGTGGTGGCTGACGTGAAGCCTGATTCTCTGCTATGACATGCAGACTAATTCTCTGCTGACATGAAGCCAGATTGTCTGTTACGGGACCTCTCTCCTCTGCCTGGGTGCTGGGCCTAAATTTATGACAATGGACTGTTGCAGTGGTGGCTGACGTGAAGCCTGATTCTCTGCTATGACATGCAGACTGATTCTCTGCTGACATGAAGCCAGATCCTCTGTTACGGGACCTCTCTCCTCTGCCTGTGTGTGTGCTGGGCCTAAATATATGCCAATGGACTGTTGCAGTGGTGGCTGACGTGAAGCCTCATTCTCTGCTATGACATGCAGACTGATTCTCTGCTGACATGAAGCCAGATTCTCTGTTACGGGACCTCTCTCCTCTGCCTGTGTGTGTGCTGGGCCTAAATATATGCCAATGGACTGTTGCAGTGGTGGCTGACGTGAAGCCTCATTCTCTGCTATGACATGCAGACTAATTCTCTGCTGACATGAAGACAGATTCTCTGTTACGGGACCTCCCTCCTCTGCCTGGGTGCTGGGCCTAAATATATGCCAATGGACTGTTGCAGTGGTGGCTGACGTGAAGCCTCATTCTCTGCTATGACATGCAGACTGATTCTCTGCTGACATGAAGCCAGATCGTCTGTTACGGGACCTCTCTGCTCTGCCTGTGTGCTAGGCCTAAATATATGCCAATGGACTGTTGCAGTGGTGGGTGACGTGAAGCCTCATTCTCTGCTATGACATGCAGACTGATTCTCTGCTGTCATGAAGCCAGATTGTCTGTTACGGGACCTCTCTGCTCTGCCTGTGTGCTAGGCCTAAATATATGCCAATGGACTGTTGCAGTGGTGGGTGACGTGAAGCCTCATTCTCTGCTATGACATGCAGACTGATTCTCTGCTGACATGAAGCCAGATTGTCTGTTA
The DNA here is from genome assembly GCF_014858855.1 of Bufo gargarizans. Lineage (NCBI taxonomy): Eukaryota > Metazoa > Chordata > Amphibia > Anura > Bufonidae > Bufo > Bufo gargarizans. Next base: position 461,176,623 of record NC_058080.1, on the reverse strand, counting down.
CGGGACCTCTCTCCTCTGCCTGTGTGCTAGGCCTAAATATATGCCAATGGACTGTTGCAGTGGTGGCTGACGTGAAGCCTGATTCTCTGCTATGACATGCAGACTAATTCTCTGCTGACATGAAGCCAGATTGTCTGTTACGGGACCTCTCTCCTCTGCCTGGGTGCTGGGCCTAAATTTATGACAATGGACTGTTGCAGTGGTGGCTGACGTGAAGCCTGATTCTCTGCTATGACATGCAGACTGATTCTCTGCTGACATGAAGCCAGATCCTCTGTTACGGGACCTCTCTCCTCTGCCTGTGTGTGTGCTGGGCCTAAATATATGCCAATGGACTGTTGCAGTGGTGGCTGACGTGAAGCCTCATTCTCTGCTATGACATGCAGACTGATTCTCTGCTGACATGAAGCCAGATTCTCTGTTACGGGACCTCTCTCCTCTGCCTGTGTGTGTGCTGGGCCTAAATATATGCCAATGGACTGTTGCAGTGGTGGCTGACGTGAAGCCTCATTCTCTGCTATGACATGCAGACTAATTCTCTGCTGACATGAAGACAGATTCTCTGTTACGGGACCTCCCTCCTCTGCCTGGGTGCTGGGCCTAAATATATGCCAATGGACTGTTGCAGTGGTGGCTGACGTGAAGCCTCATTCTCTGCTATGACATGCAGACTGATTCTCTGCTGACATGAAGCCAGATCGTCTGTTACGGGACCTCTCTGCTCTGCCTGTGTGCTAGGCCTAAATATATGCCAATGGACTGTTGCAGTGGTGGGTGACGTGAAGCCTCATTCTCTGCTATGACATGCAGACTGATTCTCTGCTGTCATGAAGCCAGATTGTCTGTTACGGGACCTCTCTGCTCTGCCTGTGTGCTAGGCCTAAATATATGCCAATGGACTGTTGCAGTGGTGGGTGACGTGAAGCCTCATTCTCTGCTATGACATGCAGACTGATTCTCTGCTGACATGAAGCCAGATTGTCTGTTACGGGACCTCTCTCCTCTGCCTGTGTGCTAGGCCTAAATATATGCCAATGGACTGTTGCAGTGGTGGCTGACGTGAAGCCTGATTCTCTGCTATGACATGCAGACTAATTCTCTGCTGACATGAAGCCAGATTGTCTGTTACGGGACCTCTCTCCTCTGCCTGGGTGCTGGGCCTAAATTTATGACAATGGACTGTTGCAGTGGTGGCTGACGTGAAGCCTGATTCTCTGCTATGACATGCAGACTGATTCTCTGCTGACATGAAGCCAGATCCTCTGTTACGGGACCTCTCTCCTCTGCCTGTGTGTGTGCTGGGCCTAAATATATGCCAATGGACTGTTGCAGTGGTGGCTGACGTGAAGCCTCATTCTCTGCTATGACATGCAGACTGATTCTCTGCTGACATGAAGCCAGATTCTCTGTTACGGGACCTCTCTCCTCTGCCTGTGTGTGTGCTGGGCCTAAATATATGCCAATGGACTGTTGCAGTGGTGGCTGACGTGAAGCCTCATTCTCTGCTATGACATGCAGACTAATTCTCTGCTGACATGAAGACAGATTCTCTGTTACGGGACCTCCCTCCTCTGCCTGGGTGCTGGGCCTAAATATATGCCAATGGACTGTTGCAGTGGTGGCTGACGTGAAGCCTCATTCTCTGCTATGACATGCAGACTAATTCTCTGCTGACATGAAGACAGATTCTCTGTTACGGGACCTCTCTCCTCTGCCTGGGTGCCGGGGCCTAAATATCTGAGAATGGACTGTTCCAGTGGTGGGTGACGGGAAGCCAGATTCTCTGCTATGGAACCTCTCTCCAATTGATTTTGGTTAATTTTTATTTATTTAATTTTTATTTTAATTCATTTCCCTATCCACATTTGTTTGCAGGGGATTTACCTACATGTTGCTGCCTTTTGCAGCCCTCTAGCTCTTTCCTGGGCTGTTTTACAGCCTTTTTAGTGCCGAAAAGTTCGGGTCCCCATTGACTTCAATGGGGTTCGGGTTCGGGACGAAGTTCGGATCGGGTTCGGATCCCGAACCCGAACATTTCCGGGATGTTCGGCCGAACTTCTCGAACCCGAACATCCAGGTGTTCGCTCAACTCTATTTGTGAGACTCAATGGAGGGAGGGATTGATAAGAATGGTATATTTGCATATGTGTATTCAAAGATGTAACTTCTTTCTGTTCCATTTAGCTTCTTATTTGACATCATCATATGAAAAAAAACAGCCTTCATCTAAATTATGCCTGTGGCAGAAAAAGAAGAATACTGTATTCCCTGCATCACATAGTCTATTTACAATGGGTGAGACAATCTACATACTGTATAGTACTGTGTGCGTATGTGTATATTGTATTTATAAATATAGAGTAATACTCAACCTAAATTTACAAATTCAAAGTCCCAAAATGGAGATGGAAACAGCATATATGCAATGCCGTGAAATCTCTTTGAGACGATTAAAAAGTACAGTAGTCTTCGGGGGCGTTGATCTTCTCATACAAGATGTCCAGTATGGTAGTTTGGAGAGGTTTCACTGTGTTCTCCAGATCTTGTTTAGACAGTACGCGTGTATATTTTTAAAATGCTTACATTATTGTGATCATTGTCCCCAGACTACCCTTCTCATCCAAACAAGAGCAGTAGAAATTGGTCTTTACACTTAATTTGATGCTAAGTCTGTTAATAAAGAATATTACTGTACAACCCTACAGAGACCTGGGCAAAGCATGCAATACCGTCTACTTCACAGACATCTGGGATCTCATACAGAAGTGACAGCGAATCCTGTTTATCACCAGTAATGTTAAATTCTGACCTACCTGGGAGTGTTACCAATCTATTTGATGAACTGAAAACTCACCCATCTTGTATAATCAAGAGTATTACTATAGATAACGATTTGATTGAAAGTAAGTGTCTTGTATGAAATAGTGCAAGTATTGTCTGGTTTATTAGAAATAAAGTTCAGTGAAAGTCTATTGTAGATGGATGCCTCATATTGGATGTACTCTTTGTAAACTGTCATATACTCCAGAAACAAATAGTGCCCAAAATCGAGACATCAAACCTTCCTTCTGGAAGGTTGAAAAGACCGTATCTGCCATGTCTACAACACATATTTCAAGAGGAACATTTTCAATATATAGTATGTGTAAACTCTGTATATACTGTAGTTTCCGCTAGTAACCATCAAGCCCGAGTACCTTCTTGAGATATCAACCATTAAGCTGTGTGCCCTCTTATGAGAGACTATACCGTCAAGAGTGTGAACTATATGTCAATCCAACCACCAAGCTTTGAACCTCTTTCAATTATCAGTAAAGTCATGTTTTTTTAATTGCACTCTTGTAGGTACTGTCTGTTATGCTGTGTCACTTCATTCTTTGAGGTGATGTTCTAGGCCTAACATAGCACCCAGATACAGCACATTAAAGGAGGATATAATTAAATGGTTATGCAAAGATGTATAGGTACAATTTAATACTAGGATATGTCATCTTGCCAGCATCAGTGGGACTCAAGCCTCTGGAATCCTGATAAAGGGGCCTGACTATTCGGACCCCTACCAAAACTGAGAATGAAAGGGCTGCAAAATAAGTTTAGCAGTGTGTCCCTTCTATAGGAGCACCACTATGCAGGAAATGGCAGTATAGATACTTCATTCTCAGGATCAGTGGTTAGTCCCAGAGGTTGTATTTCAGTCAGTCATAAAGTGAAGGGCCTGTTGGCATATCCTGGCAATCACATCATCAAATTGGAATAACAATAATAATTAGAGTAGTAACTATTTAATTATCTTGTTTATATACTACATTCTACTCATGATCACTGACTTTATGGTGGACTACATGTGACTGGAGGTTAGCTGTAATGTTTCACTTGCTTTTAGAAGCTAACTGTAAATGTAATTGCAGGTCCAGGGAAACAAGGCGAGTCTTGGTTCAATAAGATTGGAATTTATACAAGCAAGCTGTCCTCTTTCAATTGCTGGAAAGGCATGAAAGAAGAAACAAGGCAACTTGACAGAGGTCGTATTTCCATTAAAAACAAAGAATTGACTTTATAATATATATCAGCTAAAATTTAATGATAACATATTGATCATTAGTGTTGAGCGAAGCATTCTAAGCTGAATTTGGTGAAAAGTTTAAGAAAACTTTGATTCCAAATTTCCTCACTTTTGGTAGTAACAAATCAGGTTTTCCTAAAATGGGCTGTTGCACGTGTTATAAAGCAGAATTAAGTGTAGAGGAGACAAGCCCAGGAACGCAAGATCACCGATAATGCCATGCAGCCAACTAATCCGCAGATAGCCATCCTGTCACGCCCATGATTATGGTCGTGACACCTTGGGAGCCGCATGCAGTTGCCCGCGGTCTGGGTGTTGTGTCAACCGCAGCTGGGGGCACTTAGTTGTTTGCCTCAAGTGAGGTTGCCGCGGACAACAGGTATGCGTGCGGTTGCCTATGGCTTTGTGTGTGTGTCTGTGTGTACTTTCCTTGTCTGGTGTGCACAAGGTTTATGTAGGTGTGCACTGTGACAATTCCCTTCACTTGTGGCTGCCCGTGGCAACGTTTTGTATTGTGTACATGTGGTGGCAGTGTCTCGGCCTCCTAGCTGACTCCCAGGACATGGTTGCCACGCATGTCGTTGCCTGCGATAACAGCTGCAGTGTATTTTTTTATGGGTGCACGTCCCCTTTAAGTGGCTGTCTTCCCTTCCCTGGTGTGAGAAGGGTTAATTCCCTTCCTAGTGTGTGTGCACTGGGTGTGTTTACGTGGGTGTGGCTACATGGGCTATTTAGCCTCAGTTGAGACCTAATGTCTGAGGGGTACTCCAGGCATGTTGCTGGAGTCATCCTCCTGGTCTTTTACCATCTGCCAGTGAGGGCCACCCTTGTGGTCATAAATGTTATATGTGATGTTTAGTTGATGTTGCTTTTCTTTCTATGTTTATTACAGCTATAGATGTCCTGGTTTCCTGTGTGTTTTGTGTGTTCTGTCTCCTTAGTGTTTGTGTGGACAGCAATACCTGGTGCATGGGTTCCAGTCAGCAAGGCTGTGGCAGGTTAGTTTGGAACTTGTGTGGTTCACCTGCCATATCTATATGTCTGTATATGTCTCCCCTTCCTTGCAGCTTGGCCAGTGAGACTACCTTTCCTCCTTATCCAGGAGGAACAGGTTGTCTTACCCTGCTCCTAGCAAGGTCCACCCTGAGGGCTAGAAGGGACGTAAAGGTTCAGGAGTATGAGCCCTCCCACCATCAGGGTCAGCTCATACAGCTAGGAGTCAGGGTCAGATTAGGGACATTATAGGAGGCGACCTGCTCCTTGATCCTGTGCTCCTGGCCAAGTGGCGACTAACATCTTCTGGCATCGCACAGCTGAGGGTTTTCCCTATCCTCAGCCGTGACACATCCCCTATCAAACCCTCATCCCATGTGGTCTCCACCCATGTCCAGTCAACTGAGCATAGGGAGCAATGTGGCAAGCGCTCATGCGCTAGGGACAGTGTTGCTGAAAATGATTAGTAGAAGAATGTATTAATACCAAAAGGATGGAAGCCTTGATTATTCCAGTATCAGTGTGCCAACCAATACCATCCAGTCTGCCCCCCTTAGCGGGGCAAGGTCTTAATGATGATCATCCTTATCTTTTGCTGCCTTTACTTCTTCCAAATCATCCTTCAAAGTCTCTATGTCCTAGGAAAGTCAGTAAGATGCAGAGAGAAATGTAACTCACATATTCTCATTGATATTAGATGATGTGGAAATGGAGGAAAAGCAGATGGCAGAATAAGAGCTCCCATCTGTAGGGCAGGAGAGTGCTGGGGTTGGAGAAGTGGGTATGCCAGCATATTGTGCCCCCATCTAACCAGTCAAACCCCATACCAACAACACCTCCTGTTTAGAGGTGCATTAAAGGTGCTGCACGGCCATTAACAATGAAGACTGACTATACAGTGCGCCCTTTATTATTAAATAAACTCCAGTTGCGGGCTAATTGGCTGCATGGTTCTTCACTGCAGCATGGCCGAAACCCGCCTGCAACTCTGTGTGGCCATACTCTAAGGCAGAGTAGCCTGGGTATACCTGATTTATAGTAATTCATGACAAATTAGTTTGTAACAAATCAAATTTCTTGGGGAACTTCGGTGAAGCTGCCAAATCAAATGTTTCAAAACTCTGCTCGCAGTAAGTGAGGGCTGCGCTCCTGGTGCCAGATTCCTCACTGTGTCTACGCCGACTATGTCAAAGTGAGGAAGCCGGCACCAGGAGTGCGGCCTTCACTCACTACTCCTGCGCCGAATACAGAAGTGAACAGCGCAGGCGTGGGATTTCCTCAACGATGCATGGAACTTGGACATCAATCAGGAAGTGCGGGGCAGGCAGAATGGAGGACCTGGGCGGGATAAAGGGTGAGTAGATGGAGCCTCTAGGTGCTGAATGTATGCCCACATAGCACCTAGAGGCTCATTAGGATACTATAAAATTGTGCATTTTAGCAGAACGACTGCAGGGAGAAGTGTAAAAAGCATACTGTTATGTAGTGCTGACATTAGCACATTGCTTATGTCAGTCAGCTACATAACAGTTATTCTGATGGTAGAAATCCTTTAATCTCACTTCCATGTTATATCTCTAAGTTTGGCTATAGACCATGGCCCTTAAAAGTAGCAGGAAATCTGGCGAACTGTCCTCTCCAAAATGTCGCTCAGGGAGCAGGGCTGAGGGGGGGCCATCCAAGATCGATAAATATTTGAAATCTCCAGTAACTAAAACAAGACTGGCCACCAAGAATGTGCAGGGAGATAGCACCAAAGAAAATACCCATGATCAGCCTGTTGAAGGTGAAGCCCTGGAACTGGGTCAGCCGGGGGCATCTATGTCCACTAATTTGTCTGATATATATACCCAAGACACGCATATACTAAGTGAAATCCTTGCACATGTTAAAAATAGATTTGAGCTGACACCTGGATATTTGGGTTCGGCAGGTTCAGCCGAACTTGTAAAAAAAAAATCGGGTTTGGGACCCGAACTTGACCCCGAACCCCATTGAAATCAATGGGGACCCAAACTTTTGAGCACTAAAATGGCTGTAAAAATGTCATGGAAAGAGCTAGAGGGCTGCAAAAGGCAGCAAAATGTGCTTAAGAGCATGGCAAATGCTCTGCAAAAAAATGTGGATAAGGAAATGAATTAAAAAAACATAAAATACCTTAAAAAAATAAAAATTTGGAATGATGTAGGAGGAAGAGGTTGAGGAGGCGGTGAATGGGTGGATGTGGCCGTGTAGGTTTATGTGGCGGTCTAGGTGGAAGCGGCGGCGAAGGAGGAATAGGTAGCCAACACAGATGTGTGTTATTTTGCATTTTTACATAGGGGTATCCCCCAAAATATTGGGACATATAAAAAAATAAAAAAAGGAATAAGTGCACTTGAGTACAAGGATGGATGGTTGAGGCTGTTAGAACTGCCTATTCTGCACAAGGTACAGACAAGTCCTGAGGGATCCAAGCCTGGTTCCTTTTAATGAACGTGAGTTGGTCCACGTTGGCTGTGGACAGGCGGCTGCGTCTTTCTGTAATGATGCCTCCTGCCGTGCTAAATACACGTTCAGAGAGTACACTGGCTCCAGGGAAGGCCAGCACCTCCAAGGCATACAGGGCAAGCTCTGGCCATGTGGACAATTTGGAGACCCAGAACCATCAGTCAGTACGTGTAGGTATGTGCACAGGTACTGCTCCACCATGTTGTTGAAATGCTGCCTCCTGCTAACACGCTCCATATCAGCAGTTGGGGCCGGTTGTTGCGGCGAGGTGACAAAGCTTTTCCACATGTCGGCCATGCCAACCCTGCTTTCTGAGGTGCTGGCGCTGACACAGCTGCGTTGGCGACCTCTTCCTCCTCCCCTGCTTTCGCCTTGTGCTTCCACTTGTCCCCTGGTGTCAGTCAGGAATGCTCTCAGAAGCGAATCTACCAGCGTGCGCCTGTAGTCGCGCATCTTCCGATCACGCTCCAGTGAGAGAATTAAGGACAGCATATTGTCTTTGTAACGGGGATCCAGCAGGGTGGCCACCCAGTAGTCGGCACACGTTAAAATGTGGGCAACTCTGCTGTTGTTGCGCAGGCACTGCAGCATGTTGTCGCTCATGTGTGCCAGGCTGCCCAGAGGTAAGGACAAGCTGTCCTCTGTGGGAGGCGTATCGTCTGCGTCCTCCGTATCCCCCCAGCCACGCACCAGTGATGGGCCCGAGCTGCATTGGATGCCACCCCGCTGTGAACATGCTTCATCCTCATCCTCCTCGTCCTCCAGTAGTGGGCACTGGCTGGCCAAATTTGTACCTGGCCTTTGCTGAGGCAAAAATCCTCTTTCTGAGCCACTTCTAAAAGACTGGCCTGAAAGTGTTAGAGATGACCCCTCTTCCTCCTCCTCGTCCTGGGCCACATCCTCTCCCATCATCGCCCTAAGTGTTTTCTCAAGGAGACATAGAAGTGGTATTGTAACACTAATAACGGCGTCATCGCCACTGGCCATGTTGGTGGAGTACTCAAAACAGCGCAACAGGGCAAACAGGTCTCGCATGGAGGCCCAGTCATTGTTGGTGAAGTGGTGCTGTTCCGCAGTGCGACTGACCCGTGCGTGCTGCAGCTGAAACTCCACTATGGCCTGCTGCTGCTCGCACAGTCTCTCCAGCATGATCAAGGTAGAGTTCCACCTGGTAGGCACGTTGCATATGAGGCGGTGAGCGGGAAGGCCGAAGTTACGCTGTAGCGCAGACAGCCGAAAGGGCGGCAGGATGAGGACGCTGGAAGCGCGTACAGACAGCCCGCACTTTACGCAGCAGCTCTGACATGCCGGTGTAGTTGTGAATGAATTTCTGCACCACCAAATTCAGCACATGCGCCAGGCAAGGGATGTGCGTCAAACCAGCTAGTCCCAGAGCTGCAACGAGATTTCGCCCATTATCGCACACTACCAGGCCGGGCTTGAGGCTCACTAGCCGCAACCACTCGTCGGTCTGTTGTTCTATACCCCGCCACAACTCCTGCGCGGTGTGGGGCCTGTCCCCCAAACACATCAGTTTCAGAACGGCCTGCTGATGTTTACCCCTGGCTGTGCTGAAGTTGGTGGTGAATGTCTGTCGCTGACTGGATGAGGAGGTGGTAGAAGAGGAGGAGGAAGCCGAGTAGGAAGAGGAGGCAACAGGAGGCAAAGAATGATGCCCTGCGATCCTTGGCGGCGGAAGGACATGTGCCAAACAGCTCTCCGCCTGGGGCCCAGCCGCCACTACATTTACCCAGTGTGCAGTTAAGAAGATATAGCCTTCCTGGCCGTGCTTACTGGTCCATGTATTTGTGGTTAGGTGGACCTTGCCACAGATGGCGTTGCGCAGTGCACACTTGATTTTATCCGATACTTTGTTGTGCCTGTACTTGCTCAGGCCTTACCATCCTTAGAACGGCATTAGGTCCGACCAAATATCGCTGTAGATTCTGGCGGCTACTGGGACCTGAGGTAGTAGGTTCAGTAGGACGTGTAGCTGTGGCAGAACGGCCACGCCCTCTCCCTGCACCAGAGGCTCCACCAACACCACGACCTTGACCGTGTCCCTTATTAGATGTTTGCCTCATAGTTAGCGTTCACGTTTAGTAAAAAGTGGTTAAGTCTGTTAAAAATAATTAACCACCAATAAAAACCCTGATGTAGGGTATTGCACTAAAAGATTTTTTTTTAAAACTCTATATGACAGCGGTATTTGTGGCCTAAATTTCACAGTAACTTATGCATGTCTAATCCCAGATGTGCAGTATATCAGAGGTTTTTTTTAACCCCAGTGAGCACAATGTGCACTATACGAAACAGATCTTTTCACCCCAGTAAGCACAAAGCCGTATTTCTGGCCCAAATGTGATACTCACTTATGCACGTCTAATCCCAGATGTGCAGTATTTGAAACAGGTGTATTTTTTTTTTCTCACCCCAGTAAGAAAAAAGCCGTATTTCTGGCCTAAACATGACAGTCACCTATGCATGTCTAATCCCAGATGTTCGGTATTTTAGAGGGGTTTTTCACCCCAGTAAGCACAAAGCCGTATTTCTGGCCTAAATGTGACACTCACTAATGCACGTCTAATCCCAGATGTGCAGTATATCAGAGGGTTTTTTCACCCCAGTAAGCACAAAGCCATATTTCTGGCCTAAATGTGACACTTACTTATGCACGTCTAATCCTAGATGTGCACTATATGAAACATATGTATTTTTTTCACCCCAGTAAGCAAAAAGCTGTATTTCTGGCCTAAATGTGACACTCACTTATGCACGTCTAATCCCAGATGTGCACTATATAAAACAGATGTATTTTTTTCACCCTACTAAACAAAAAGCTGTAATTATGGACTTGCAGACATGCAGATAGCTTGTGCTGGTGCACTATCGTTTCATAAAATGGCTGCCGATTATGTATTGATATTGACTAACTGAAGAAAAAAATGTTTGTTTTCAGTAGTAGTTGGCTCAGGGCAGGCTTAAAAACATTGCGCACTGCACCCACAAAACACATTTGCTATAGATCGCTATAGAAGCAGTTTTGAATCTTCATAAGATTTCTCCCTGATCTCTCCCTCACAGCAGCTGCAGCCTCTCCCTACACTAATCCGAGCAAAGTGACAATAGTAGGAATGGCTGTAATGGCCTTTTGGGGCAAGTAGTATGACGCTTGTTGATTGGCTGCTTTGCAGCCTTTCAAAAAGTGCCATAAAAAGCGCCGAACATGAACCCAAACTTTTACGTAAATGTTCGGGTTCGGCTGTAATATTAAGATCATAGGGCTTCCTGAGGGAGTGGAAGGCAAAGATCCTGAAGTTTTTTTGCAAACTTGGTTGCTGGAGAATTTGGGGAAGGACTATTTTTCTTCATTTTTTGAGGTGGAACGTGCACATCGACTGCTAGTGCACTAGTCTTATATGCCCATATTGTTAGCTAAAATCCTGAGCTCCAAAGATAGGGATAGGATCTTGAAGATTTCTATCTATCCAGGCCGTCAAGAAAAGACTGGCACAGGCCAATATTAGATATTCTCTCAATTTTCCCTCTAGACTGCGGGTTGTCTTTGAGGACATTTTACATATTTTTGTCGCACCGGCGGAGGTTGCTGTATAGATGAATAGTCCCATGGACATATGATCACCGTAGCCCTTTTTGTTTAGGATGATGCGTGGTGGGGGGGGGGGGGGGTAGTTCTGGAATAGAGTTTACAGGTTAATGTTAGCCTGGCGACAAGTGGTGGGAAGGAGGGTGAGGATGGGGGAGGGGAGTGGGTGGATTTAGTTGATACTGGTGGAGTGAGGGGTGTATGTGTTGTTTCTTTTTTCTTCTTTTTTCCATTGACCCAGTATGTCCGTTAAGCTACTGGCATGGAATGTACGGGGTATGGGGGATAAAGTAAAGAGATGTGCCATTTTCTACCTGATTTATAAACTTCTTCCAGGTATATTTAGTTTAATGGAAACACACTTAATTAAGGATACCATTAGTTGTATCAAAAAGAACTGGATGAGCTCTTGTTATCATTCAGTTTAGACTAGTTATTCAAGTGGTTTTTCTGTATTGATACATAGAAGGGTTGATTTTAAGTGCATTTCCACACTTTGTGATGGGGAAGAATGATATATTTTTTTCTTTATGAGATATCAAATGGCATCAAATGCATCCTTGCATTCGTCTACATTCCTCCGCCATATTCTCCGTACATACTGGGACAATTGGTAGTATTTATGGAACAGAGGGAAAGCTGTGCATTCATTATTATTGGTGACTTTAGTTGCGTGATGAATATAGAATTGGATAGATTCAGCAGTACTAGGAGGGTAAAGGATCACTGTAGTTACACTTCTCCATTAGCAAAATTTTGCTGCGAAATGGGTTTTGTTGATATCTGTAGATATAGAAATGGCTGTACTAAGGCTTTTTCCTGCTGTAGAAGAACAAGCAGCTCCATGTCTAGCATTGATATGGTGCTAATTAACCATAGATACGCAGGAAGTGTGGTTAAAATGAGATATGAGCCAAGATCTCCGACCATTCTACCTTGTTCTTGGAGATCGATCTTGGCTGGAGTAGAAGGGGTGGAGCATGTCGGAGGATAAACCCACACTGGCTGAGCCTCATTGTAGAACACCAACTTATTCAGGAGGAGATATCTGATATTTCGAAAATCAATAAGGGCTCTACGAAAATGTATTATGTTTGGAATGCAATGAAAACCTTTATCAGGGGAATCCTAATGAGAAGGATAGCATCCATGAGGAGGGATTTTGCATTGAAAGAAAAAGAGCTTAAAGAAGAGGTTAATAGGAGGGAGCAAGTATATTATGAAACTCAATAATAATATAGGCTGGCTCACAGTATTTTTGCATAAAAGTTTTATTAATAAACTAAACAAACTAACTTCATGTCATCATGTCAGCATACATATATAAATGTAAAATTAGGTAAGTATGTGCGGAGCTCACGCACAGACTTGAATAGCTGGGGTACTCCTAAGTATAGGACCAAATGGCTATAGTGAGGCTGCAAGGAATAATTACTTAAACCGCTTGAATGTCCAGGACATAGATATCAATTTGCCAGATAGTTGAAACAAAGTTGTAGCAACGATTCCAATGCGTCCTTGCTGTAATTCTCACAAGAAAGGTTTCTCTATTCAAGTGTCCTGTATCAGGTCAGGACCGCACTTGTTTGGCAATATTCCACTTACTTTTAACTTTTAACTTGCAGCACAAGACCTCAGACCCGTTCGCTCACTCAGCGTCCCACGTGTCCAGCCTAGTAGTTGATCGCTGGTGAATGACGTAGGTACCTGTGGCCATCAAGCACACGGAAGCTGGTTAAGCTGAGCTGAGCTGGTGTTTAGCTGGGCCTGTCTGGCCGGCAGTAGTGGATGCAACAAGGTTCAACCTTAAACTTGCGGTGGTATTGAATATAACAGCATAAGTTTAGTCCATTTTGTAGATGGTTGGTGGATGCAAAAAGCCTTTCAAGTGGTATATAACGTCTTCAAATCCTTATGGAGGTTGCAAAGGTTGAAAATTAAAGAAAGTGCTTTTCTTGCGTATTTAGTGAAAAACCGCACCTGTAGCCTTGGTCTCTATATGCACTAGACGCGTTTCGGAAACAAGTTCCTTCCTCAGTAGACAATCATAGAATGCTGCATGTAGACACAAAACTTAACTTAAATACCCTTTTTGGGGTTAATATAAAATGTGGATCGGATTGTGGACTGGGCTGATTACACAGCCTCAATCAACATCTTCACAATATATACAATAGATTTCCACAGATTTAGTACAATATATATCTTGCTATCGTATTTGTATATACATGTGTATGATCCCTATTAAATATACGGAATAGTTATAACATATACTGAATTATATTAAGAAAATTAAATAATAGTATTGAAAGGTCCAATAGAAAACATGGATTGGACTGTGAATTAAGCTGCTCTTATGACTACAGCTTTCTTCATGTATTACATTAATCAATAATTTCAGCACATGTTTACATTAATCAAAAATGGAAATAAAATACATAAAAAAAATTATAAAATCTATAAAGTTTGTTAGAAATATATAAAAAACATGTAAATATAAATATATATAAATAAAAAACATAAAAATTATGAAAACATAAAAATTATCGCATGCTGGGATATTTGATTGTGGCATTGAGGAGAGAAGGGAAGGGATGCAGGAGGGGTCAGTGCGCTGAAAAACAGCCCGGCACTGACTCCCCATGTAAACCAACCCATCTCTCCTAGAGGAATCCGAAAATTTCAATCTCCGAGTTGAGACCCTGTGGCATCAAGGACCCAAACTCGAATATTTTCTTGGATTCTAATCTAGACATTTTAGCCACAAAATCTCCTCCTCTCCAGTCTTGTTTTACAGATTGGATGGCCATATATCTCATTTTACTTGGATCACCTGCATGGAATAGTTTAAAATGTTTGGATAGGGGATGCGTTTCAGATTGTTTTTTAATATTATTGATGTGTTCAGATATTCTGGTCTTGAATATCCTTTTTGTACGACCAATGTACTGTTTTGGGCATGGGCACTGAATGATATAAATTACTGACTTGCTGTTGCATGACAAAATTTCTTTTATTTCCCATTTGAAGTTGTTGGACGTTGACACTATTTGTTTTGTGTTTTTATCAAAGTGTGTCTGTCTGCAATTCTGACAGCAACCACACCTATAAAAGCCTTTTAAATTATCCCAAGGGGTTATCATTGATTTTATCTGGTGTTTTCTTATAGTGGGAGCCACTTGTAATCCCAGATTGGGGGCCCGAGTGTAAACTATTGGCGGATATGCCGGAAGTATGGGGCCTAAAACTTTATCGTCTTTCAGTAAGTGCCAGTGATTATGGACTATATTGCTCACCATTTTATAATCTTTATTATACGGTAAAATTATTTTGGCCGTACTGTCTTGTTCTTGTATAGTGGCAGATACTTCTTTGGATTTAAAAAATAGGGCTCTATCTAATTGCCTTACCCTTTGGATTGAATTCTCCAACAACTTATTGGGGTACTCTTTTGCCAGAAACTGTGCTTTCATATTCCGTGCCTCTGCCTCAAATTGTACCTCTGCCGTACAATTTCTTCTTAAACGCCTAAATTGGCTAAAAGGGACATTCAAGAGCCACCTAGGAAGGTGACAGCTTGTGTTCAGAATAAAGCTATTTTTGGCCACATCTTTTTGGTATGTGCTGCAGACAAAGGTTTCATTTTTCTTTTCAATGTGCAAATCCAAAAGATCCACTGTGCTTGGATCAACATTGGCTATAAATCTCAAATTTAGCTTGTTGGTGTTGATATTCTCAATAAACTCCAACAATGATGCATGGGATCCCTTCCAGACTAACAGAATATCATCAATATAGCGCCGCCATAGGACCAGGTCCGCTCCAAGCTTTGGGGTGATGATGTCTTGTTCCCAAGCTGCCATAAATAAATTGGCATAGCTCGGAGCGAACCTGGTACCCATGGCGGTGCCCGTAGTCTGTAAATAATAATTGGACCCAAATTGAAAATAATTATGGTTTAACACAAAATTGATCCCATCCAGTATAAATTGAAGTGGTTCAGTTGCAAGGTTCCCCTTATGGCACAGGATTTTGGACACTGCCTGTATACCCTGATTGTGATTGATGCTTGTATACAAAGAACTTACGTCCAATGTAGCAAGCATCCAATCTGGGTGACAGTACATATTTTCCAACAGTGTCACTACTGTAGAGGTATCCCCAAGATACGAAGGAGTGTCTCTGACATAGGGTTGTAAAAACCTGTCTAAATACTGAGACAGGTTTGATGTTAATGATCCTATGCCAGAGACTATAGGCCTTCCAGGAGGGTTGGCCAAATCCTTATGTATCTTGGGGATACAATAAAAGATGGGTAATCTTTTCTGTGTACCCAGAATGAAATTATATTCCTTATCGTTAAGAATTCCTGTTTCTTTAGCTTTATTGCACAACAATGTTAGTTGTTTGCAGTATGATATTAGGGGATCCTCTTGCAACTGCTCATAAGTTGAAATATCAGACAACTGTCTAAAACACTCTTTATTGTATTTTACAGTGTCCAAGATCACAATCGCCCCTCCCTTGTCGGCTGGGCGTATTGTGATCTCTAGATCTTCCTGCAGTTGCTTGATCGCCTGGATTTCTTGTTGGGAAAGATTTACATTTCCCTTTTGTTTTGGATTCAGTTTTCTTATGTCTGCCTCAACAGCTCCTCTGAATGTGACCAATTCCTTACTTAATTCCTGTTTGGGATACATCCTTGATTTGAGTTGTACATCAACATGTTGATATTTAGTTATCACTGTTTCAGACTGATATATGTTGTTTTTCATAAAATATTTTTTGCAACATAATTTTTTGATGTATTTTTCAATTCCAATATATGAATCGAATTTGTTGAGTTTAGCACTAGGGGCAAATTTTAACCCTTTCGACAACAATAATTTTTGTGAGGGGGTGAGTTCCTTTGTACTCAAATTAATTACATTATCTCCTATGATTATACTATCTTTTGTTGTGGGCCCTCGTTTATTTCTACTTCTTCGTGTTCTCTTTTGCGTGTGGTGGTGTTCAATTGTGTGAAAGGATTGTGTATTTGTGCTTGTGCTGGTTTAAGGTTGAACCTTGTTGCATCCACTACTGCCGGCCAGACAGGCTCAGCTAAACACCAGCTCAGCTCAGCTTAACCAGCTTCCGTGTGCTTGACGGCCACAGGTACCTACGTCATTCACCAGCGATCAACTACCTGGCTGGACACGTGGGACGCTGAGTGAGCGAACGGGTCTGAGGTCTTGTGCTGCAAGTTAAAAGTTAAAAGTAAGTGGAATATTGCCAAACAAGTGCGGTCCTGACCTGATACAGGACACTTGAATAGAGAAACCTTTCTTGTGAGAATTACAGCAAGGACGCATTGGAATCGTTGCTACAACTTTGTTTCAACTTTGTTTCAACTATCTGGCAAATTGATATCTATGTCCTGGACATTCAAGCGGTTTAAGTAATTATTCCTTGCAGCCTCACTATAGCCATTTGGTCCTATACTTAGGAGTACCCAAGCTATTCAAGTCTGTGCGTGAGCTCCGCACATACTTACCTAATTTTACATTTATATATGTATGCTGACATGATGACATGAAGTTAGTTTGTTTAGTTTATTAATAAAACTTTTATGCAAAAATACTGTGAGCCAGCCTATATTATTATTGATTTATTCCCTTTTTCAGCTGGTAACTGAGGCTGAGCTCCAGTAGTTTGCTGGCTGAGCCTTTCTAAATATCTGATAGTAGTTTATTATGAAACTCAGACAGATGCTAAGAGACAGGATATGATA